>NW_027193754.1:0-64316 GCF_032444005.1 Ranitomeya imitator | reverse complement strand
AACGATGACTGGTTAAATTTTTGGTGGTTTCTTGTTCAGTCCATAGGCCTACAGCATGTGGCAAACCGGTGAGCATGTGGCTCTATTAGTATAGGAGATACCTGAAAACATATCACACTTTTCATCATAGTGCTTTTACCAATGCATAAAATGCATGGAGAAGTCATTTCGAATGACTGGTCCTCAGTGTTGTGAGAACGATGACTGGTTAAAATTTTTGGTGGTTTCTTGTTCAGTCCATAGGCCTACAGCATGTGGCAAACCGGTGAGCATGTGGCTCTATTAGTATAGGAGATACCTGAAAACATATCACACTTTTCATCATAGTGCTTTTACCAATGCATAAAATGCATGGAGAAGTCATTTCGAATGACTGGTCCTCAGTGTTGTGAGAACGATGACTGGTTAAAATTTTTGGTGGTTTCTTGTTCAGTCCATAGGCCTACAGCATGTGGCAAACCGGTGAGCATGTGGCTCTATTAGTATAGGAGATACTGAAAACATATCACACTTTTCATCATAGTGCTTTTACCAATGCATAAAATGCATGGAGAAGTCATTTCGAATGACTGGTCCTTCAGTGTTGTGAGAACGATGACTGGTTAAAATTTTTGGTGTTTCTTGTTCAGTCCATAGGCCTACAGCATGTGGCAAACCGGTGAGCATGTGGCTCTATTAGTATAGGAGATACCTGAAAACATATCACACTTTTCATCATAGTGCTTTTACCACTGCATAAAATGCATGGAGAAGTCATTTCGAATGACTGGTCCTCAGTGTTGTGAGAACGATGACTGGTTAAAATTTTTGGTGGATTTCTTTTTCAGTCCATAGGCCTACAGCATGTGGCAAACCGGTGAGCATGTGGCTCTATTAGTATAGGAGATACCTGAAAACATATCACACTTTTCATCATAGTGCATTTACCACTGCATAAAATGCATGGAGAAGTCATTTCGAATGACTGGTCCTCAGTGTTGTGAGAACGATGACTGGTTAAAATTTTTGGTGGTTTCTTGTTCAGTCCATAGGCCTACAGCATGTGGCAAACCGGTGAGCATGTGGCTCTATTAGTATAGGAGATACCTGAAAACATATCACACTTTTCATCATAGTGCTTTTACCAATGCATAAAATGCATGGAGAAGTCATTTCGAATGACTGGTCCTCAGTGTTGTGAGAACGATGACTGGTTAAAATTTTGGTGGTTTCTTGTTCAGTCCATAGGCCTACAGCATGTGGCAAACCGGTGAGCATGTGGCTCTATTAGTATAGGAGATACCTGAAAACATATCACACTTTTCATCATAGTGCTTTTACCAATGCATAAAATGCATGGAGAAGTCATTTCGAATGACTGGTCCTCAGTGTTGTGAGAACGATGACTGGTTAAAATTTTTGGTGGTTTCTTGTTCAGTCCATAGGCCTACAGCATGTGGCAAACCGGTGAGCATGTGGCTCTATTAGTATAGGAGATACCTGAAAACATATCACACTTTTCATCATAGTGCTTTTACCAATGCATAAAATGCATGGAGAAGTCATTTCGAATGACTGGTCCTCAGTGTTGTGAGAACGATGACTGGTTAAAATTTTTGGTGGTTTCTTGTTCAGTCCATAGGCCTACAGCATGTGGCAAACCGGTGAGCATGTGGCTCTATTAGTATAGGAGATACCTGAAAACATATCACACTTTTCATCATAGTGCTTTTACCACTGCATAAAATGCATGGAGAAGTCATTTCGAATGACTGGTCCTCAGTGTTGTGAGAACGATGACTGGTTAAAATTTTTGGTGATTTCTTGTTCAGTCCATAGGCCTACAGCATGTGGCAAACCGGTGAGCATGTGGCTCTATTAGTATAGGAGATACCTTGAAAAACATATCACACTTTTCATCATAGTGCTTTTACCACTGCATAAAATGCATGGAGAAGTCATTTCGAATGACTGGTCCTCAGTGTTGTGAGAACGATGACTGGTTAAAATTTTTGGTGGTTTCTTGTTCAGTCCATAGGCCTACAGCATGTGGCAAAACCGGTGAGCATGTGGCTCTATTAGTATAGGAGATACCTGAAAACATATCACACTTTTCATCATAGTGCTTTTACCAATGCATAAAATGCATGGAGAAGTCATTTCGAATGACTGGTCCTCAGTGTTGTGAGAACGATGACTGGTTAAAATTTTTGGTGGTTTCTTGTTCAGTCCATAGGCCTACAGCATGTGGCAAACCGGTGAGCATGTGGCTCTATTAGTATAGGAGATACCTGAAAACATATCACACTTTTCATCATAGTGCTTTCACCAATGCATAAAATGCATGGAGAAGTCATTTCGAATGACTGGTCCTCAGTGTTGTGAGAACGATGACTGGTTAAAATTTTTGGTGGTTTCTTGTTCAGTCCATAGGCCTACAGCATGTGGCAAACCGGTGAGCATGTGGCTCTATTAGTATAGGGAGATACCTGAAAACATATCACACTTTTCATCATAGTGCTTTCTACCAATGCATAAAATGCATGGAGAAGTCATTTCGAATGACTGGTCCTCAGTGTTGTGAGAACGATGACTGGTTAAAATTTTGGTGGTTTCTTGTTCAGTCCATAGGCCTACAGCATGTGGCAAACCGGTGAGCATGTGGCTCTATTAGTATAGGAGATACCTGAAAACATATCACACTTTTCATCATAGTGCTTTTACCAATGCATAAAATGCATGGAGAAGTCATTTCGAATGACTGGTCCTCAGTGTTGTGAGAACGATGACTGGTTAAAATTTTTCGGTGAGTTTCTTGTTCAGTCCATAGGCCTACAGCATGTGGCAAACCGGTGAGCATGTGGCTCTATTAGTATAGGAGATACCTGAAAACATATCACACTTTTCATCATAGTGCTTTTACCAATGCATAAAATGCATGGAGAAGTCATTTCGAATGACTGGTCCATCAGTGTTGTGAGAACGATGACTGGTTAAAATTTTTGGTGGTTTCTTGTTCAGTCCATAGGCCTACAGCATGTGGCAAACCGGTGAGCAATGTGGCTCTATTAGTATAGGAGATACCTGAAAACATATCACACTTTTCATCATAGTGCTTTTACCAATGCATAAAATGCATGGAGAAGTCATTTCGAATGACTGGTCCTCAGTGTTGTGAGAAACGATGACTGGTTAAAATTTTTGGTGGTTTCTTGTTCAGTCCATAGGCCTACAGCATGTGGCAAAACCGGTGAGCATGTGGCTCTATTAGTATAGGAGATACCTGAAAACATATCACACTTTTCATCATAGTGCTTTTACCAATGCATAAAATGCATGGAGAAGTCATTTCGAATGACTGGTCCTCAGTGTTGTGAGAACGATGACTGGTTAAAATTTTTGGTGGTTTCTTGTTCAGTCCATAGGCCTACAGCATGTGGCAAACCGGTGAGCATGTGGCTCTATTAGTATAGGAGATACCTGAAAACATATCACACTTTTCATCATAGTGCTTTTACCAATGCATAAAATGCATGGGAGAAGTCATTTCGAATGACTGGTCCTCAGTGTTGTGAGAACGATGACTGGTTAAAATTTTTGTTGGTTTCTTGTTCAGTCCATAGGCCTACAGCATGTGGCAAACCGGTGAGCATGTGGCTCTATTAGTATAGGAGATACCTGAAAACATATCACACTTTTCATCATAGTGCTTTTACCAATGCATAAAATGCATGGAGAAGTCATTTCGAATGACTGGTCCTCAGTGTTGTGAGAACGATGACTGGTTAAAATTTTTGGTGGTTTCTTGTTCAGTCCATAGGCCTACAGCATGTGGCAAACCGGTGAGCATGTGGCTCTATTAGTATAGGAGATACCTGAAAACATATCACACTTTTCATCATAGTGCTTTTACCAATGCATAAAATGCATGGAGAAGTCATTTCGAATGACTGGTCCTCAGTGTTGTGAGAACGATGACTGGTTAAAATTTTTGGTGGTTTCTTGTTCAGTCCATAGGCCTACAGCATGTGGCAAACCGGTGAGCAATGTGGCTCTATTAGTATAGGAGATACCTGAAAACATATCACACTTTTCATCATAGTGCTTTTACCAATGCATAAAATGCATGGAGAAGTCATTTCGAATGACTGGTCCTCAGTGTTGTGAGAGCGATGACTGGTTAAAATTTTTGGTGGTGTCTTGTTCAGTCCATAGGCCTACAGCATGTGGCAAACCGGTGAGCATGTGGCTCTATTAGTATAGGAGATACCTGAAAACATATCACACTTTTCATCATAGTGCTTTTACCAATGCATAAAATGCATGGAGAAGTCATTTCGAATGACTGGTCCTCAGTGTTGTGAGAACGATGACTGGTTAAAATTTTTGGTGGTTTCTTGTTCAGTCCATAGGCCTACAGCATGTGGCAAACCGGTGAGCATGTGGCTCTATTAGTATAGGAGATACCTGAAAACATATCACACTTTTCATCATAGTGCTTTTACCAATGCATAAAATGCATGGAGAAGTCATTTCGAATGACTGGTCCTCAGTGTTGTGAGAACGATGACTGGTTAAAATTTTTGGTGGTTTCTTGTTCAGGTCCATAGGCCCTACAGCATGTGGCAAACCGGTGAGCATGTGGCTCTATTAGTATAGGAGATACCTGAAAACATATCACACTTTTCATCATAGTGCTTTTACCAATGCATAAAATGCATGGAGAAGTCATTTCGAATGACTGGTCCTCAGTGTTGTGAGAACGATGACTGGTTAAAATTTTTGGTGGTTTCTTGTTCAGTCCATAGGCCTACAGCATGTGGCAAACCGGTGAGCATGTGGCTCTATTAGTATAGGAGATACCTGAAAACATATCACACTTTTCATCATAGTGCTTTTACCAATGCATAAAATGCATGGAGAAGTCATTTCGAATGACTGGTCCTCAGTGTTGTGAGAACGATGACTGGTTAAAATTTTTGGTGGTTTCTTGTTCAGTCCATAGGCCTACAGCATGTGGCAAACCGGTGAGCATGTGGCTCTATTAGTATAGGAGATACCTGAAAACATATCACACTTTTCATCATAGTGCTTTTACCAATGCATAAAATGCATGGAGAAGTCATTTCGAATGACTGGTCCTCAGTGTTGTGAGAACGATGACTGGTTAAAATTTTTGGTGGTTTCTTGTTCAGTCCATAGGCCTACAGCATGTGGCAAACCGGTGAGCATGTGGCTCTATTAGTATAGGAGATACCTGAAAACATATCACACTTTTCATCATAGTGCTTTTACCAATGCATAAAATGCATGGAGAAGTCATTTCGAATGACTGGTCCTCAGTGTTGTGAGAACGATGACTGGTTAAAATTTTTGGTGGTTTCTTGTTCAGTCCATAGGCCTACAGCATGTGGCAAACCGGTGAGCATGTGGCTCTATTAGTATAGGAGATACCTGAAAACATATCACACTTTTCATCATAGTGCTTTTACCAATGCATAAAATGCATGGAGAAGTCATTTCGAATGACTGGTCCTCAGTGTTGTGAGAACGATGACTGGTTAAAATTTTTGGTGGTTTCTTGTTCAGTCCATAGGCCTACAGCATGTGGCAAACCGGTGAGCATGTGGCTCTATTAGTATAGGAGATACCTGAAAACATATCACACTTTTCATCATAGTGCTTTTACCAATGCATAAAATGCATGGAGAAGTCATTTCGAATGACTGGTCCTCAGTGTTGTGAGAACGATGACTGGTTAAAATTTTTGGTGGTTTCTTGTTCAGTCCATAGGCCTACAGCATGTGGCAAACCGGTGAGCATGTGGCTCTATTAGTATAGGAGATACCTGAAAACATATCACACTTTTCATCATAGTGCTTTTACCAATGCATAAAATGCATGGAGAAGTCATTTCGAATGACTGGTCCTCAGTGTTGTGAGAACGATGACTGGTTAAAATTTTTGGTGGTTTCTTGTTCAGTCCATAGGCCTACAGCATGTGGCAAACCGGTGAGCATGTGGCTCTATTAGTATAGGAGATACCTGAAAACATATCACACTTTTCATCATAGTGCTTTTACCAATGCATAAAATGCATGGAGAAGTCATTTCGAATGACTGGTCCTCAGTGTTGTGAGAACGATGACTGGTTAAAATTTTTGGTGGTTTCTTGTTCAGTCCATAGGCCTACAGCATGTGGCAAACCGGTGAGCATGTGGCTCTATTAGTATAGGAGATACCTGAAAACATATCACACTTTTCATCATAGTGCTTTTACCAATGCATAAAATGCATGGAGAAGTCATTTCGAATGACTGGTCCTCAGTGTTGTGAGAACGATGACTGGTTAAAATTTTTGGTGGTTTCTTGTTCAGTCCATAGGCCTACAGCATGTGGCAAACCGGTGAGCATGTGGCTCTATTAGTATAGGAGATACCTGAAAACATATCACACTTTTCATCATAGTGCTTTTACCAATGCATAAAATGCATGGAGAAGTCATTTCGAATGACTGGTCCTCAGTGTTGTGAGAACGATGACTGGTTAAAATTTTTGGTGGTTTCTTGTTCAGTCCATAGGCCTACAGCATGTGGCAAACCGGTGAGCATGTGGCTCTATTAGTATAGGAGATACCTGAAAACATATCACACTTTTCATCATAGTGCTTTTACCAATGCATAAAATGCATGGAGAAGTCATTTCGAATGACTGGTCCTCAGTGTTGTGAGAACGATGACTGGTTAAAATTTTTGGTGGTTTCTTGTTCAGTCCATAGGCCTACAGCATGTGGCAAACCGGTGAGCATGTGGCTCTATTAGTATAGGAGATACCTGAAAACATATCACACTTTTCATCATAGTGCTTTTACCAATGCATAAAATGCATGGAGAAGTCATTTCGAATGACTGGTCCTCAGTGTTGTGAGAACGATGACTGGTTAAAATTTTTGGTGGTTTCTTGTTCAGTCCATAGGCCTACAGCATGTGGCAAACCGGTGAGCATGTGGCTCTATTAGTATAGGAGATACCTGAAAACATATCACACTTTTCATCATAGTGCTTTTACCAATGCATAAAATGCATGGAGAAGTCATTTCGAATGACTGGTCCTCAGTGTTGTGAGAACGATGACTGGTTAAAATTTTTGGTGGTTTCTTGTTCAGTCCATAGGCCTACAGCATGTGGCAAACCGGTGAGCATGTGGCTCTATTAGTATAGGAGATACCTGAAAACATATCACACTTTTCATCATAGTGCTTTTACCAATGCATAAAATGCATGGAGAAGTCATTTCGAATGACTGGTCCTCAGTGTTGTGAGAACGATGACTGGTTAAAATTTTTGGTGGTTTCTTGTTCAGTCCATAGGCCTACAGCATGTGGCAAACCGGTGAGCATGTGGCTCTATTAGTATAGGAGATACCTGAAAACATATCACACTTTTCATCATAGTGCTTTTACCAATGCATAAAATGCATGGAGAAGTCATTTCGAATGACTGGTCCTCAGTGTTGTGAGAACGATGACTGGTTAAAATTTTTGGTGGTTTCTTGTTCAGTCCATAGGCCTACAGCATGTGGCAAACCGGTGAGCATGTGGCTCTATTAGTATAGGAGATACCTGAAAACATATCACACTTTTCATCATAGTGCTTTTACCAATGCATAAAATGCATGGAGAAGTCATTTCGAATGACTGGTCCTCAGTGTTGTGAGAACGATGACTGGTTAAAGATTTTTGGTGGTTTCTTGTTCAGTCCATAGGCCTACAGCATGTGGCAAACCGGTGAGCATGTGGCTCTATTAGTATAGGAGATACCTGAAAACATATCACACTTTTCATCATAGTGCTTTTACCAATGCATAAAATGCATGGAGAAGTCATTTCGAATGACTGGTCCTCAGTGTTGTGAGAACGATGACTGGTTAAAATTTTTGGTGGTTTCTTGTTCAGTCCATAGGCCTACAGCATGTGGCAAACCGGTGAGCATGTGGCTCTATTAGTATAGGAGATACCTGAAAACATATCACACTTTTCATCATAGTGCTTTTACCAATGCATAAAATGCATGGAGAAGTCATTTCGAATGACTGGTCCTCAGTGTTGTGAGAACGATGACTGGTTAAAATTTTTGGTGGTTTCTTGTTCAGTCCATAGGCCTACAGCATGTGGCAAACCGGTGAGCATGTGGCTCTATTAGTATAGGAGATACCTGAAAACATATCACACTTTTCATCATAGTGCTTTTACCAATGCATAAAATGCATGGAGAAGTCATTTCGAATGACTGGTCCTCAGTGTTGTGAGAACGATGACTGGTTAAAATTTTTGGTGGTTTCTTGTTCAGTCCATAGGCCTACAGCATGTGGCAAACCGGTGAGCATGTGGCTCTATTAGTATAGGAGATACCTGAAAACATATCACACTTTTCATCATAGTGCTTTTACCAATGCATAAAATGCATGGAGAAGTCATTTCGAATGACTGGTCCTCAGTGTTGTGAGAACGATGACTGGTTAAAATTTTTGGTGGTTTCTTGTTCAGTCCATAGGCCTACAGCATGTGGCAAACCGGTGAGCATGTGGCTCTATTAGTATAGGAGATACCTGAAAACATATCACACTTTTCATCATAGTGCTTTTACCAATGCATAAAATGCATGGAGAAGTCATTTCGAATGACTGGTCCTCAGTGTTGTGAGAACGATGACTGGTTAAAATTTTTGGTGGTTTCTTGTTCAGTCCATAGGCCTACAGCATGTGGCAAACCGGTGAGCATGTGGCTCTATTAGTATAGGAGATACCTGAAAACATATCACACTTTTCATCATAGTGCTTTTACCAATGCATAAAATGCATGGAGAAGTCATTTCGAATGACTGGTCCTCAGTGTTGTGAGAACGATGACTGGTTAAAATTTTTGGTGGTTTCTTGTTCAGTCCATAGGCCTACAGCATGTGGCAAACCGGTGAGCATGTGGCTCTATTAGTATAGGAGATACCTGAAAACATATCACACTTTTCATCATAGTGCTTTTACCAATGCATAAAATGCATGGAGAAGTCATTTCGAATGACTGGTCCTCAGTGTTGTGAGAACGATGACTGGTTAAAATTTTTGGTGGTTTCTTGTTCAGTCCATAGGCCTACAGCATGTGGCAAACCGGTGAGCATGTGGCTCTATTAGTATAGGAGATACCTGAAAACATATCACACTTTTCATCATAGTGCTTTTACCAATGCATAAAATGCATGGAGAAGTCATTTCGAATGACTGGTCCTCAGTGTTGTGAGAACGATGACTGGTTAAAATTTTTGGTGGTTTCTTGTTCAGTCCATAGGCCTACAGCATGTGGCAAACCGGTGAGCATGTGGCTCTATTAGTATAGGAGATACCTGAAAACATATCACACTTTTCATCATAGTGCTTTTACCAATGCATAAAATGCATGGAGAAGTCATTTCGAATGACTGGTCCTCAGTGTTGTGAGAACGATGACTGGTTAAAATTTTTGGTGGTTTCTTGTTCAGTCCATAGGCCTACAGCATGTGGCAAACCGGTGAGCATGTGGCTCTATTAGTATAGGAGATACCTGAAAACATATCACACTTTTCATCATAGTGCTTTTACCAATGCATAAAATGCATGGAGAAGTCATTTCGAATGACTGGTCCTCAGTGTTGTGAGAACGATGACTGGTTAAAATTTTTGGTGGTTTCTTGTTCAGTCCATAGGCCTACAGCATGTGGCAAACCGGTGAGCATGTGGCTCTATTAGTATAGGAGATACCTGAAAACATATCACACTTTTCATCATAGTGCTTTTACCAATGCATAAAATGCATGGAGAAGTCATTTCGAATGACTGGTCCTCAGTGTTGTGAGAACGATGACTGGTTAAAATTTTTGGTGGTTTCTTGTTCAGTCCATAGGCCTACAGCATGTGGCAAACCGGTGAGCATGTGGCTCTATTAGTATAGGAGATACCTGAAAACATATCACACTTTTCATCATAGTGCTTTTACCAATGCATAAAATGCATGGAGAAGTCATTTCGAATGACTGGTCCTCAGTGTTGTGAGAACGATGACTGGTTAAAATTTTTGGTGGTTTCTTGTTCAGTCCATAGGCCTACAGCATGTGGCAAACCGGTGAGCATGTGGCTCTATTAGTATAGGAGATACCTGAAAACATATCACACTTTTCATCATAGTGCTTTTACCAATGCATAAAATGCATGGAGAAGTCATTTCGAATGACTGGTCCTCAGTGTTGTGAGAACGATGACTGGTTAAAATTTTTGGTGGTTTCTTGTTCAGTCCATAGGCCTACAGCATGTGGCAAACCGGTGAGCATGTGGCTCTATTAGTATAGGAGATACCTGAAAACATATCACACTTTTCATCATAGTGCTTTTACCAATGCATAAAATGCATGGAGAAGTCATTTCGAATGACTGGTCCTCAGTGTTGTGAGAACGATGACTGGTTAAAATTTTTGGTGGTTTCTTGTTCAGTCCATAGGCCTACAGCATGTGGCAAACCGGTGAGCATGTGGCTCTATTAGTATAGGAGATACCTGAAAACATATCACACTTTTCATCATAGTGCTTTTACCAATGCATAAAATGCATGGAGAAGTCATTTCGAATGACTGGTCCTCAGTGTTGTGAGAACGATGACTGGTTAAAATTTTTGGTGGTTTCTTGTTCAGTCCATAGGCCTACAGCATGTGGCAAACCGGTGAGCATGTGGCTCTATTAGTATAGGAGATACCTGAAAACATATCACACTTTTCATCATAGTGCTTTTACCAATGCATAAAATGCATGGAGAAGTCATTTCGAATGACTGGTCCTCAGTGTTGTGAGAACGATGACTGGTTAAAATTTTTGGTGGTTTCTTGTTCAGTCCATAGGCCTACAGCATGTGGCAAACCGGTGAGCATGTGGCTCTATTAGTATAGGAGATACCTGAAAACATATCACACTTTTCATCATAGTGCTTTTACCAATGCATAAAATGCATGGAGAAGTCATTTCGAATGACTGGTCCTCAGTGTTGTGAGAACGATGACTGGTTAAAATTTTTGGTGGTTTCTTGTTCAGTCCATAGGCCTACAGCATGTGGCAAACCGGTGAGCATGTGGCTCTATTAGTATAGGAGATACCTGAAAACATATCACACTTTTCATCATAGTGCTTTTACCAATGCATAAAATGCATGGAGAAGTCATTTCGAATGACTGGTCCTCAGTGTTGTGAGAACGATGACTGGTTAAAATTTTTGGTGGTTTCTTGTTCAGTCCATAGGCCTACAGCATGTGGCAAACCGGTGAGCATGTGGCTCTATTAGTATAGGAGATACCTGAAAACATATCACACTTTTCATCATAGTGCTTTTACCAATGCATAAAATGCATGGAGAAGTCATTTCGAATGACTGGTCCTCAGTGTTGTGAGAACGATGACTGGTTAAAATTTTTGGTGGTTTCTTGTTCAGTCCATAGGCCTACAGCATGTGGCAAACCGGTGAGCATGTGGCTCTATTAGTATAGGAGATACCTGAAAACATATCACACTTTTCATCATAGTGCTTTTACCAATGCATAAAATGCATGGAGAAGTCATTTCGAATGACTGGTCCTCAGTGTTGTGAGAACGATGACTGGTTAAAATTTTTGGTGGTTTCTTGTTCAGTCCATAGGCCTACAGCATGTATAGGCCTACAGCATGTGGCAAACCGGTGAGCATGTGGCTCTATTAGTATAGGAGATACCTGAAAACATATCACACTTTTCATCATAGTGCTTTTACCAATGCATAAAATGCATGGAGAAGTCATTTCGAATGACTGGTCCTCAGTGTTGTGAGAACGATGACTGGTTAAAATTTTTGGTGGTTTCTTGTTCAGTCCATAGGCCTACAGCATGTGGCAAACCGGTGAGCATGTGGGCTCTATTAGTATAGGAGATACCTGAAAACATATCACACTTTTCATCATAGTGCTTTTACCAATGCATAAAATGCATGGAGAAGTCATTTCGAATGACTGGTCCTCAGTGTTGTGAGAACGATGACTGGTTAAAATTTTTGGTGGTTTCTTGTTCAGTCCATAGGCCTACAGCATGTGGCAAACCGAGTGAGCATGTGGCTCTATTAGTATAGGAGATACCTGAAAACATATCACACTTTTCATCATAGTGCTTTTACCAATGCATAAAATGCATGGAGAAGTCATTTCGAATGACTGGTCCTCAGTGTTGTGAGAACGATGACTGGTTAAAATTTTTGGTGGTTTCTTGTTCAGGTCCATAGGCCTACAGCATGTGGCAAACCGTGTGAGCATGTGGCTCTATTAGTATAGGAGATACCTGAAAACATATCACACTTTCATCATAGTGCTTTTACCAATGCATAAAATGCATGGAGAAGTCATTTCGAATGACTGGTCCTCAGTGTTGTGAGAACGATGACTGGTTAAAATTTTTGGTGGTTTCTTGTTCAGTCCATAGGCCTACAGCATGTGGCAAACCGGTGAGCATGTGGCTCTATTAGTATAGGAGATACCTGAAAACATATCACACTTTTCATCATAGTGCTTTTACCAATGCATAAAATGCATGGAGAAGTCATTTCGAATGACTGGTCCTCAGTGTTGTGAGAACGATGACTGGTTAAAATTTTTGGTGGTTTCTTGTTCAGTCCATAGGCCTACAGCATGTGGCAAACCGGTGAGCATGTGGCTCTATTAGTATAGGAGATACCTGAAAACATATCACACTTTTCATCATAGTGCTTTTACCAATGCATAAAATGCATGGAGAAGTCATTTCGAATGACTGGTCCTCAGTGTTGTGAGAACGATGACTGGTTAAAATTTTTGGTGGTTTCTTGTTCAGTCCATAGGCCTACAGCATGTGGCAAACCGGTGAGCATGTGGCTCTATTAGTATAGGAGATACCTGAAAACATATCACACTTTTCATCATAGTGCTTTCACCAATGCATAAAATGCATGGAGAAGTCATTTCAAATGAACTTGTCCTCAGTGTTGTGAGAACGATGACTGGTTAAATTTTTGGTGGTTCTTGTTCAGTCCATAGGCCTACAGCATGTGGCAAACCGGGTGAGCATGTGGCTCTATTAGTATAGGAGATACCTGAAAACATATCACACTTTTCATCATAGTGCTTTTACCAATGCATAAAATGCATGGAGAAGTCATTTCGAATGACTGGTCCTCAGTGTTGTGAGAACGATGACTGGTTAAAATTTTTGGTGGTTTCTTGTTCAGTCCATAGGCCCTACAGCATGTGGCAAACCGGTGAGCATGTGGCTCTATTAGTATAGGAGATACCTGAAAACATATCACACTTTTCATCATAGTGCTTTTACCATGCCATAAAATGCATGGAGAAGTCATTTCGAATGACTGGTCCTCAGTGTTGTGAGAACGATGACTGGTTAAAATTTTTGGTGGTTTCTTGTTCAGTCCATAGGCCTACAGCATGTGGCAAACCGGTGAGCATGTGGCTCTATTAGTATAGGAGATACCTGAAAACATATCACACTTTTCATCATAGTGCTTTTACCAATGCATATAATGCATGGAGAAGTCATTTCGAATGACTGGTCCTCAGTGTTGTGAGAACGATGACTGGTTAAAATTTTTGGGGGTTTCTTGTTCAGTCCATAGGCCTACAGCATGTGGCAAACCGGTGAGCATGTGGCTCTATTAGTATAGGAGATACCTGAAAACATATCACACTTTTCATCATAGTGCTTTTACCAATGCATAAAATGCATGGAGAAGTCATTTCGAATGACTGGTCCTCAGTGTTGTGAGAACGATGACTGGTTAACATTTTTGGTGGTTTCTTGTTCAGTCCATAGGCCTACAGCATGTGGCAAACCGGTGAGCATGTGGCTCTATTAGTATAGGAGATACCTGAAAACATATCACACTTTTCATCATAGTGCTTTTACCAATGCATAAAATGCATGGAGAAGTCATTTCGAATGACTGGTCCTCAGTGTTGTGAGAACGATGACTGGTTAAAATTTTTGGTGGTTTCTTGTTCAGTCCATAGGCCTACAGCATGTGGCAAACCGGTGAGCATGTGGCTCTATTAGTATAGGAGATACCTGAAAACATATCACACTTTTCATCATAGTGCTTTTACCAATGCATAAAATGCATGGAGAAGTCATTTCGAATGACTGGTCCTCAGTGTTGTGAGAACGATGACTGGTTAAAATTTTTGGTGGTTTCTTGTTCAGTCCATAGGCCTACAGCATGTGGCAAACCGGTGAGCATGTGGCTCTATTAGTATAGGAGATACCTGAAAACATATCACACTTTTCATCATAGTGCTTTTACCAATGCATAAAATGCATGGAGAAGTCATTTCGAATGACTGGTCCTCAGTGTTGTGAGAACGATGACTGGTTAAAATTTTTGGTGGTTTCTTGTTCAGTCCATAGGCCTACAGCATGTGGCAAACCGGTGAGCATGTGGCTCTATTAGTATAGGAGATACCTGAAAACATATCACACTTTTCATCATAGTGCTTTTACCAATGCATAAAATGCATGGAGAAGTCATTTCGAATGACTGGTCCTCAGTGTTGTGAGAACGATGACTGGTTAAAATTTTTGGTGGTTTCTTGTTCAGTCCATAGGCCTACAGCATGTGGCAAACCGGTGAGCATATGGCTCTATTAGTATAGGAGATACCTGAAAACATATCACACTTTTCATCATAGTGCTTTTACCAATGCATAAAATGCATGGAGAAGTCATTTCGAATGACTGGTCCTCAGTGTTGTGAGAACGATGACTGGTTAAAATTTTTGGTGGTTTCTTGTTCAGTCCATAGGCCTACAGCATGTGGCAAACCGGTGAGCATGTGGCTCTATTAGTATAGGAGATACCTGAAAACATATCACACTTTTCATCATAGTGCTTTTACCAATGCATAAAATGCATGGAGAAGTCATTTCGAATGACTGGTCCTCAGTGTTGTGAGAACGATGACTGGTTTAAATTTTTGGTGGTTTCTTGTTCAGTCTATAGGCCTACAGCATGTGGCAAACCGGTGAGCATGTGGCTCTATTAGTATAGGAGATACCTGAAAACATATCAAACTTTTCATCATAGTGCTTTTACCAATGCATAAAATGCATGGAGAAGTCATTTCGAATGACTGGTCCTCAGTGTTGTGAGAACGATGACTATTTAAAATTTTTGGTGGTTTCTTGTTCAGTCCATAGGCCTACAGCATGTGGCAAACCGGTGAGCATGTGGCTCTATTAGTATAGGAGATACCTGAAAACATATCACACTTTTCATCATAGTGCTTTTACCAATGCATAAAATGCATGGAGAAGTCATTTCGAATGACTGGTCCTCAGTGTTGTGAGAACGATGACTGGTTAAAATTTTTGGTGGTTTCTTGTTCAGTCCATAGGCCTACAGCATGTGGCAAACCGGTGAGCATATGGCTCTATTAGTATAGGAGATACCTGAAAACATATCACACTTTTCATCATAGTGCTTTTACCAATGCATAAAATGCATGGAGAAGTCATTTCGAATGACTGGTCCTCAGTGTTGTGAGAACGATGACTGGTTAAAATTTTTGGTGGTTTCTTGTTCAGTCCATAGGCCTACAGCATATGGCAAACTGGTGAGCATGTGGCTCTATTAGTATAGGAGATACCTGAAAACATATCACACTTTTCATCATAGTGCTTTTACCAATGCATAAAATGCATGGAGAAGTCATTTCGAATGACTGGTCCTCAGTGTTGTGAGAACGATGACTGGTTAAAATTTTTGGTGGTTTCTTGTTCAGTCCATAGGCCTACAGCATGTGGCAAACCGGTGAGCATATGGCTCTATTAGTATAGGAGATACCTGAAAACATATCACACTTTTCATCATAGTGCTTTTACCAATGCATAAAATGCATGGAGAAGTCATTTCGAATGACTGGTCCTCAGTGTTGTGAGAACGATGACTGGTTAAAATTTTTGGTGGTTTCTTGTTCAGTCCATAGGCCAACAGCATGTGGCAAACCGGTGAGCAATGTGGCTCTATTAGTATAGGAGATATCTGAAAACATATCACACTTTTCATCATAGTGCTTTTACCAATGCATAAAATGCATGGAGAAGTCATTTCGAATGACTGGTCCTCAGTGTTGTGAGAACGATGACTGGTTAAAATTTTTGGTGGTTTCTTGTTCAGTCCATAGGCCTACAGCATGTGGCAAACCGGTGAGCATGTGGCTCTATTAGTTTAGGAGATACCTGAAAACATATCACACTTTTCATCATAGTGCTTTTACCAATGCATAAAATGCATGGAGAAGTCATTTCGAATGACTGGTCCTCAGTGTTGTGAGAACGATGACTGGTTAAAATTTTTGGTGGTTTCTTGTTCAGTCCATAGGCCTACAGCATGTGGCAAACCGGTGAGCATGTGGCTCTATTAGTATAGGAGATACCTGAAAACATATCACACTTTTCATCATAGTGCTTTTACCAATGCATAAAATGCATGGAGAAGTCATTTCGAATGACTGGTCCTCAGTGTTGTGAGAACGATGACTGGTTAAATTTTTTGGTGGTTTCTTGTTCAGTCCATAGGCCTACAGCATGTGGCAAACCGGTGAGCATGTGGCTCTATTAGTATAGGAGATACCTGAAAACATATCACACGTTTCATCATAGTGCTTTTACCAATGCATAAAATGCATGGAGAAGTCATTTCGAATGACTGGTCCTCAGTGTTGTGAGAACGATGACTGATTAATATTTTTGGTGGTTTCTTGTTCAGTCCATAGGCCTACAGCATGTGGCAAACCGGTGAGCATGTGGCTCTATTAGTATAGGAGATACCTGAAAACATATCACACTTTTCATCATAGTGCTTTTACCAATGCATAAAATGCATGGAGAAGTCATTTCGAATGACTGGTCCTCAGTGTTGTGAGAACGATGACTGGTTAAATTTTTTGGTGGTTTCTTGTTCAGTCCATAGGCCTACAGCATGTGGCAAACCGGTGAGCATGTGGCTCTATTAGTATAGGAGATACCTGAAAACATATCACACTTTTCATCATAGTGCTTTTACCAATGCATAAAATGCATGGAGCAGTCATTTCGAATGACTGGTCCTCAGTGTTGTGAGAACGATGACTGGTTAAAATTTTTGGTGGTTTCTTGTTCAGTCCATAGGCCTACAGCATGTGGCAAACCGGTGAGCATGTGGCTCTATTAGTATAGGAGATACCTGAAAACATATCACACTTTTCATCATAGTGCTTTTACCAATGCATAAAATGCATGGAGAAGTCATTTCGAATGACTGGTCCTCAGTGTTGTCAGAACGATGACTGGTTAACATTTTTGGTGGTTTCTTGTTCAGTCCATAGGCCTACAGCATGTGGCAAACCGGTGAGCATGTGGCTCTATTAGTATAGGAGATACCTGAAAACATATCACACTTTTCATCACAGTGCTTTTACCAATGCATAAAATGCATGGAGAAGTCATTTCGAATGACTGGTCCTCAGTGTTGTGAGAACGATGACTGGTTAAAATTTTTGGTGGTTTCTTGTTTAGTCCATAGGCCTACAGCATGTGGCAAACCGGTGAGCATGTGGCTCTATTAGTATAGGAGATACCTGAAAACATATCACACTTTTCATCATAGTGCTTTTACCAATGCATAAAATGCATGGAGAAGTCATTTCGAATGACTGGTCCTCAGTGTTGTGAGAACGATGACTGGTTAAAATTTTTGGTGGTTTCTTGTTCAGTCCATAGGCCTACAGCATGTGGCAAACCGGTGAGCATGTGGCTCTATTAGTATAGGAGATACCTGAAAACATATCACACTTTTCATCATAGTGCTTTTACCAATGCATAAAATGCATGGAGAAGTCATTTCGAATGACTGGTCCTCAGTGTTGTGAGAACGATGACTGGTTAAATTTTTTGGTGGTTTCTTGTTCAGTCCATAGGCCTACAGCATGTGGCAAACCGGTGAGCATGTGGCTCTATTAGTATAGGAGATACCTGAAAACATATCACACTTTTCATCATAGTGCTTTTACCAATGCATAAAATGCATGGAGCAGTCATTTCGAATGACTGGTCCTCAGTGTTGTGAGAACGATGACTGGTTAAAATTTTTGGTGGTTTCTTGTTCAGTCCATAGGCCTACAGCATGTGGCAAACCGGTGAGCATGTGGCTCTATTAGTATAGGAGATACCTGAAAACATATCACACTTTTCATCATAGTGCTTTTACCAATGCATAAAATGCATGGAGAAGTCATTTCGAATGACTGGTCCTCAGTGTTGTCAGAACGATGACTGGTTAACATTTTTGGTGGTTTCTTGTTCAGTCCATAGGCCTACAGCATGTGGCAAACCGGTGAGCATGTGGCTCTATTAGTATAGGAGATACCTGAAAACATATCACACTTTTCATCACAGTGCTTTTACCAATGCATAAAATGCATGGAGAAGTCATTTCGAATGACTGGTCCTCAGTGTTGTGAGAACGATGACTGGTTAAAATTTTTGGTGGTTTCTTGTTTAGTCCATAGGCCTACAGCATGTGGCAAACCGGTGAGCATGTGGCTCTATTAGTATAGGAGATACCTGAAAACATATCACACTTTTCATCATAGTGCTTTTACCAATGCATAAAATGCATGGAGAAGTCATTTCGAATGACTGGTCCTCAGTGTTGTGAGAACGATGACTGGTTAAAATTTTTGGTGGTTTCTTGTTCAGTCCATAGGCCTACAGCATGTGGCAAACCGGTGAGCATGTGGCTCTATTAGTATAGGAGATGCCTGAAAACATATCACACTTTTCATCATAGTGCTTTTACCAATGCATAAAATGCATGGAGAAGTCATTTCGAATGACTGGTCCTCAGTGTTGTGAGAACGATGACTGGTTAACATTTTTGGTGGTTTCTTGTTCAGTCCATAGGCCTACAGCATGTGGCAAACCGGTGAGCATGTGGCTCTATTAGTATAGGAGATACCTGAAAACATATCACACTTTTCATCATAGTGCTTTTACCAATGCATAAAATGCATGGAGAAGTCATTTCGAATGACTGGTCCTCAGTGTTGTCAGAATGATGACTGGTTAACATTTTTGGTGGTTTCTTGTTCAGTCCATAGGCCTACAGCATGTGGCAAACCGGTGAGCATGTGGCTCTATTAGTATAGGAGATACCTGAAAACATATCACACTTTTCATCACAGTGCTTTTACCAATGCATAAAATGCATGGAGAAGTCATTTCGAATGACTGGTCCTCAGTGTTGTGAGAACGATGACTGGTTAAAATTTTTGGTGGTTTCTTGTTTAGTCCATAGGCCTACAGCATGTGGCAAACCGGTGAGCATGTGGCTCTATTAGTATAGGAGATACCTGAAAACATATCACACTTTTCATCATAGTGCTTTTACCAATGCATAAAATGCATGGAGAAGTCATTTCGAATGACTGGTCCTCAGTGTTGTGAGAACGATGACTGGTTAAAATTTTTGGTGGTTTCTTGTTCAGTCCATAGGCCTACAGCATGTGGCAAACCGGTGAGCATGTGGCTCTATTAGTATAGGAGATACCTGAAAACATATCACACTTTTCATCATAGTGCTTTTACCAATGCATAAAATGCATGGAGAAGTCATTTCGAATGACTGGTCCTCAGTGTTGTGAGAACGATGACTGGTTAACATTTTTGGTGGTTTCTTGTTCAGTCCATAGGCCTACAGCATGTGGCAAACCGGTGAGCATGTGGCTCTATTAGTATAGGAGATACCTGAAAACATATCACACTTTTCATCATAGTGCTTTTACCAATGCATAAAATGCATGGAGAAGTCATTTCGAATGACTGGTCCTCAGTGTTGTGAGAACGATGACTGGTTAAAATTTTTGGTGGTTTCTTGTTCAGTCCATAGGCCTACAGCATGTGGCAAACCGGTGATCATGTGGCTCTATTAGTATAGGAGATACCTGAAAACATATCACACGTTTCATCATAGTGCTTTTACCAATGCATAAAATGCATGGAGAAGTCATTTCGAATGACTGGTCCTCAGTGTTGTGAGAACGATGACTGGTTAAAATTTTTGGTGGTTTCTTGTTCAGTCCATAGGCCTACAGCATGTGGCAAACCGGTGAGCATGTGGCTCTATTAGTATAGGAGATACCTGAAAACATATCACACTTTTTATCATAGTGCTTTTACCAATGCATAAAATGCATGGAGAAGTCATTTCGAATGACTGGTCCTCAGTGTTGTGAGAACGATGACTGGTTAAAATTTTTGGTGGTTTCTTGTTCAGTCCATAGGCCTACAGCATGTGGCAAACCGGTGAGCAATGTGGCTCTATTAGTATAGGAGATACTTGAAAACATATCACACTTTTCATCATAGTGCTTTTACCAATGCATAAAATGCATGGAGAAGTCATTTCGAATGACTGGTCCTCAGTGTTGTGAGAACGATGACTGGTTAACATTTTTGGTGGTTTCTTGTTCAGTCCATAGGCCTACAGCATGTGGCAAACCGGTGAGCATGTGGCTCTATTAGTATAGGAGATACCTGAAAACATATCACACTTTTCATCATAGTGCTTTTACCAATGCATAAAATGCATGGAGAAGTCATTTCGAATGACTGGTCCCCAGTGTTGTGAGAACGATGACTGGTTAAAATTTTTGGTGGTTTCTTGTTCAGTCCATAGGCCTACAGCATGTGGCAAACCGGTGAGCATGTGGCTCTATTAGTATAGGAGATACCTGAAAACATATCACACTTTTCATCATAGTGCTTTTACCAATGCATAAAATGCATGGAGAAGTCATTTCGAATGACTGGTCCTCAGTGTTGTGAGAACGATGACTGGTTAAAATTTTTGATGGTTTCTTGTTCAGTCCATAGGCCTACAGCATGTGGCAAACCGGTGAGCATGTGGCTCTATTAGTATAGGAGATACCTGAAAACATATCACACTTTTCATCATAGTGCTTTTACCAATGCATAAAATGCATGGAGAAGTCATTTCGAATGACTGGTCCTCAGTGTTGTGAGAACGATGACTGGTTAACATTTTTGGTGGTTTCTTGTTCAGTCCATAGGCCTACAGCATGTGGCAAACCGGTGAGCATGTGGCTCTATTAGTATAGGAGATACCTGAAAACATATCACACTTTTCATCACAGTGCTTTTACCAATGCATAAAATGCATGGAGAAGTCATTTCGAATGACTGGTCCTCAGTGTTGTGAGAACGATGACTGGTTAAAATTTTTGGTGGTTTCTTGTTCAGTCCATAGGCCTACAGCATGTGGCAAACCGGTGAGCATGTGGCTCTATTCGTATAGGAGATACCTGAAAACATATCACACGTTTCATCATAGTGCTTTTACCAATGCATAAAATGCATGGAGAAGTTATTTCGAATGACTGGTCCTCAGTGTTGTGAGAACGATGACTGGTTAAAATTTTTGGTGGTTTCTTGTTCAGTCCATAGGCCTACAGCATGTGGCAAACCGGTGAGCATGTGGCTCTATTAGTATAGGAGATACCTGAAAACATATCACACTTTTCATCATAGTGCTTTTACCAATGCATAAAATGCGTGGAGAAGTCATTTCGAATGACTGGTCCTCAGTGTTGTGAGAACGATGACTGGTTAAATTTTTGGTGGTTTCTTGTCCAGTCCATAGGCCTACAGCATGTGGCAAACCGGTGAGCATGTGGCTCTATTAGTATAGGAGATACCTGAAAACATATCACACTTTTCATCATAGTGCTTTTACCAATGCATAAAATGCATGGAGAAGTCATTTCGAATGACTGGTCCTCAGTGTTGTGAGAACGATGACTGGTTAAAATTTTTGGTGGTTTCTTGTTCAGTCCATAGGCCTACAGCATGGGGCAAACCGGTGAGCATGTGGCTCTATTAGTATAGGAGATACCTGAAAACATATCACACTTTTCATCATAGTGCTTTTACCAATGCATAAAATGCATGGAGAAGTCATTTCGAATGACTGGTCCTCAGTGTTGTGAGAACGATGACTGGTTAAAATTTTTGGTGGTTTCTTGTTCAGTCCATAGGCCTACAGCATGTGGCAAACCGGTGAGCATGTGGCTCTATTAGTATAGGAGATACCTGAAAACATATCACACTTTTCATCATAGTGCTTTTACCAATGCATAAAATGCATGGAGAAGTCATTTCGAATGACTGGTCCTCAGTGTTGTGAGAACGATGACTGGTTAAAATTTTTGGTGGTTTCTTGTTCAGTCCATAGGCCTACAGCATGTGGCAAACCGGTGAGCATGTGGCTCTATTAGTATAGGAGATACCTGAAAACATATCACACTTTTCATCATAGTGCTTTTACCAATGAATAAAATGCATGGAGAAGTCATTTCGAATGACTGGTCCTCAGTGTTGTGAGAACGATGACTGGTTAACATTTTTGTGGTTTCTTGTTCAGTCCATAGGCCTACAGCATGTGGCAAACCGGTGAGCAATGTGGCTCTATTAGTATAGGAGATACCTGAAAACATATCACACTTTTCATCATAGTGCTTTTACCAATGCATAAAATGCATGGAGAAGTCATTTCGAATGACTGGTCCTCAGTGTTGTGAGAACGATGACTGGTTAACATTTTTGGTGGTTTCTTGTTCAGTCCATAGGCCTACAGCATGTGGCAAACCGGTGAGCATGTGGCTCTATTAGTATAGGAGATACCTGAAAACATATCACACTTTTCATCATAGTGCTTTTACCAATGCATAAAATGCATGGAGAAGTCATTTCGAATGACTGGTCCCCAGTGTTGTGAGAACGATGACTGGTTAAAATTTTTGGTGGTTTCTTGTTCAGTCCATAGGCCTACAGCATGTGGCAAACCAGTGAGCATGTGGCTCTATTAGTATAGGAGATACCTGAAAACATATCACACTTTTCATCATAGTGCTTTTACCAATGCATAAAATGCATGGAGAAGTCATTTCGAATGACTGGTCCTCAGTGTTGTGAGAACGATGACTGGTTAAAATTTTTGGTGGTTTCTTGTTCAGTCCATAGGCCTACAGCATGTGGCAAACCGGTGAGCATGTGGCTCTATTAGTATAGGAGATACCTGAAAACATATCACACTTTTCATCATAGTGCTTTTACCAATGCATAAAATGCATGGAGAAGTCATTTCGAATGACTGGTCCTCAGTGTTGTGAGAACGATGACTGGTTAACATTTTTGGTGGTTTCTTGTTCAGTCCATAGGCCTACAGCATGTGGCAAACCGGTGAGCATGTGGCTCTATTAGTACAGGAGATACCTGAAAACATATCACACTTTTCATCACAGTGCTTTTACCAATGCATAAAATGCATGGAGAAGTCATTTCGAATGACTGGTCCTCAGTGTTGTGAGAACGATGACTGGTTAAAATTTTTGGTGGTTTCTTGTTCAGTCCATAGGCCTACAGCATGTGGCAAACCGGTGAGCATGTGGCTCTATTCGTATAGGAGATACCTGAAAACATATCACACGTTTCATCATAGTGCTTTTACCAATGCATAAAATGCATGGAGAAGTTATTTCGAATGACTGGTCCTCAGTGTTGTGAGAACGATGACTGGTTAAAATTTTTGGTGGTTTCTTGTTCAGTCCATAGGCCTACAGCATGTGGCAAACCGGTGAGCATGTGGCTCTATTAGTATAGGAGATACCTGAAAACATATCACACTTTTCATCATAGTGCTTTTACCAATGCATAAAATGCGTGGAGAAGTCATTTCGAATGACTGGTCCTCAGTGTTGTGAGAACGATGACTGGTTAAATTTTTGGTGGTTTCTTGTTTAGTCCATAGGCCTACAGCATGTGGCAAACCGGTGAGCATGTGGCTCTATTAGTATAGGAGATACCTGAAAACATATCACACTTTTCATCATAGTGCTTTTACCAATGCATAAAATGCATGGAGAAGTCATTTCGAATGACTGGTCCTCAGTGTTGTGAGAACGATGACTGGTTAAAATTTTTGGTGGTTTCTTGTTCAGTCCATAGGCCTACAGCATGGGGCAAACCGGTGAGCATGTGGCTCTATTAGTATAGGAGATACCTGAAAACATATCACACTTTTCATCATAGTGCTTTTACCAATGCATAAAATGCATGGAGAAGTCATTTCGAATGACTGGTCCTCAGTGTTGTGAGAACGATGACTGGTTAAAATTTTTGGTGGTTTCTTGTTCAGTCCATAGGCCTACAGCATGTGGCAAACCGGTGAGCATGTGGCTCTATTAGTATAGGAGATACCTGAAAACATATCACACTTTTCATCATAGTGCTTTTACCAATGCATAAAATGCATGGAGAAGTCATTTCGAATGACTGGTCCTCAGTGTTGTGAGAACGATGACTGGTTAAAATTTTTGGTGGTTTCTTGTTCAGTCCATAGGCCTACAGCATGTGGCAAACCGGTGAGCATGTGGCTCTATTAGTATAGGAGATACCTGAAAACATATCACACTTTTCATCATAGTGCTTTTACCAATGCATAAAATGCATGGAGAAGTCATTTCGAATGACTGGTCCTCAGTGTTGTGAGAACGATGACTGGTTAACATTTTTGGTGGTTTCTTGTTCAGTCCATAGGCCTACAGCATGTGGCAAACCGGTGAGCATGTGGCTCTATTAGTATAGGAGATACCTGAAAACATATCACACTTTTCATCATAGTGCTTTTACCAATGCATAAAATGCATGGAGAAGTCATTTCAAATGACTGGTCCTCAGTGTTGTGAGAACGATGACTGGTTAAAATTTTTGGTGGTTTCTTGTTCAGTCCATAGGCCTACAGCATGTGGCAATCCGGTGAGCATGTGGCTCTATTAGTATAGGAGATACCTGAAAACATATCACACGTTTCATCATAGTGCTTTTACCAATGCATAAAATGCATGGAGAAGTCATTTCGAATGACTGGTCCTCAGTGTTGTGAGAACGATGACTGGTTAAAATTTTTGGTGGTTTCTTGTTCAGTCCATAGGCCTACAGCATGTGGCAAACCAGTGAGCATGTGGCTCTATTAGTATAGGAGATACCTGAAAACATATCACACTTTTCATCATAGTGCTTTTACCAATGCATAAAATGCATGGAGAAGTCATTTCGAATGACTGGTCCTCAGTGTTGTGAGAACGATGACTGGTTAAAATTTTTGGTGGTTTCTTGTTCAGTCCATAGGCCTACAGCATGTGGCAAACCGGTGAGCATGTGGCTCTATTAGTATAGGAGATACCTGAAAACATATCACACTTTTCATCATAGTGCTTTTACCAATGCATAAAATGCATGGAGAAGTCATTTCGAATGACTGGTCCCCAGTGTTGTGAGAACGATGACTGGTTAAAATTTTTGGTGGTTTCTTGTTCAGTCCATAGGCCTATAGCATGTGGCAAACCGGTGAGCATGTGGCTCTATTAGTATAGGAGATACCTGAAAACATATCACACTTTTCATCATAGTGCTTTTACCAATGCATAAAATGCATGGAGAAGTCATTTCGAATGACTGGTCCTCAGTGTTGTGAAAACAATGATTGGTTAAAATTTTTGGTGGTTTCTTGTTCAGTCCATAGGCCTACAGCATGTGGCAAACCGGTGAGCATGTGGCTCTATTAGTATAGGAGATACCTGAAAACATATCACACTTTTCATCATAGTGCTTTTACCAATGCATAAAATGCATGGAGAAGTCATTTCGAATGACTGGTCCTCAGTGTTGTGAGAACGATGACTGGTTAAATTTTTGGTGGTTTCTTGTTCAGTCCATAGGCCTACAGCATGTGGCAAACCGGTGAGCATGTGGCTCTATTAGTATAGGAGATACCTGAAAACATATCACACTTTTCATCATAGTGCTTTTACCAATGCATAAAATGCATGGAGAAGTCATTTCGAATGACTGGTCCTCAGTGTTGTGAGAACGATGACTGGTTAAAATTTTTGGTGGTTTCTTGTTCAGTCCATAGGCCTACAGCATGTGGCAAACCGGTGAGCATGTGGCTCTATTAGTATAGGAGATACCTGAAAACATATCAGACTTTTCATCATAGTGCTTTTACCAATGCATAAAATGCATGGAGAAGTCATTTCGAATGACTGGTCCTCAGTGTTGTGAGAACGATGACTGGTTAACATTTTTGGTGGTTTCTTGTTCAGTCCATAGGCCTACAGCATGTGGCAAACCGGTGAGCATGTGGCTCTATTAGTATAGGAGATACCTGAAAACATATCACACTTTTCATCACAGTGCTTTTACTAATGCATAAAATGCATGGAGAAGTCATTTCGAATGACTGGTCCTCAGTGTTGTGAGAACGATGACTGGTTAAAATTTTTGGTGGTTTCTTGTTCAGTCCATAGGCCTACAGCATGTGGCAAACCGGTGAGCATATGGCTCTATTAGTATAGGAGATACCTGAAAACATATCACACTTTTCATCATAGTGCTTTTACCAATGCATAAAATGCATGGAGAAGTCATTTCGAATGACTGGTCCTCAGTGTTGTGAGAACGATGACTGGTTAAAATTTTTGGTGGTTTCTTGTTCAGTCCATAGGCCAACAGCATGTGGCAAACCGGTGAGCAATGTGGCTCTATTAGTATAGGAGATATCTGAAAACATATCACACTTTTCATCATAGTGCTTTTACCAATGCATAAAATGCATGGAATAGTCATTTCGAATGACTGGTCCTCAGTGTTGTGAGAACGATGACTGGTTAAAATTTTTGGTGGTTTCTTGTTCAGTCCATAGGCCTACAGCATGTGGCAAACCGGTGAGCATGTGGCTCTATTAGTATAGGAGATACCTGAAAACATATCACACTTTTCATCATAGTGCTTTTACCAATGCATAAAATGCATGGAGAAGTCATTTCGAATGACTGGTCCTCAGTGTTGTGAGAACGATGACTGGTTAAAATTTTTGGTGGTTTCTTGTTCAGTCCATAGGCCTACAGCATGTGGCAAACCGGTGAGCATGTGGCTCTATTAGTATAGGAGATACCTGAAAACATATCACACTTTTCATCATAGTGCTTTTACCAATGCATAAAATGCATGGAGAAGTCATTTCGAATGACTGGTCCTCAGTGTTGTGAGAACGATGACTGGTTAAATTTTTTGGTGGTTTCTTGTTCAGTCCATAGGCCTACAGCATGTGGCAAACCGGTGAGCATGTGGCTCTATTAGTATAGGAGATACCTGAAAACATATCACACGTTTCATCATAGTGCTTTTACCAATGCATAAAATGCATGGAGAAGTCATTTCGAATGACTGGTCCTCAGTGTTGTGAGAACGATGACTGATTAATATTTTTGGTGGTTTCTTGTTCAGTCCATAGGCCTACAGCATGTGGCAAACCGGTGAGCATGTGGCTCTATTAGTATAGGAGATACCTGAAAACATATCACACTTTTCATCATAGTGCTTTTACCAATGCATAAAATGCATGGAGAAGTCATTTCGAATGACTGGTCCTCAGTGTTGTGAGAACGATGACTGGTTAAATTTTTTGGTGGTTTCTTGTTCAGTCCATAGGCCTACAGCATGTGGCAAACCGGTGAGCATGTGGCTCTATTAGTATAGGAGATACCTGAAAACATATCACACTTTTCATCATAGTGCTTTTACCAATGCATAAAATGCATGGAGCAGTCATTTCGAATGACTGGTCCTCAGTGTTGTGAGAACGATGACTGGTTAAAATTTTTGGTGGTTTCTTGTTCAGTCCATAGGCCTACAGCATGTGGCAAACCGGTGAGCATGTGGCTCTATTAGTATAGGAGATACCTGAAAACATATCACACTTTTCATCATAGTGCTTTTACCAATGCATAAAATGCATGGAGAAGTCATTTCGAATGACTGGTCCTCAGTGTTGTCAGAACGATGACTGGTTAACATTTTTGGTGGTTTCTTGTTCAGTCCATAGGCCTACAGCATGTGGCAAACCGGTGAGCATGTGGCTCTATTAGTATAGGAGATACCTGAAAACATATCACACTTTTCATCACAGTGCTTTTACCAATGCATAAAATGCATGGAGAAGTCATTTCGAATGATTGGTCCTCAGTGTTGTGAGAACGATGACTGGTTAAAATTTTTGGTGGTTTCTTGTTTAGTCCATAGGCCTACAGCATGTGGCAAACCGGTGAGCATGTGGCTCTATTAGTATAGGAGATACCTGAAAACATATCACACTTTTCATCATAGTGCTTTTACCAATGCATAAAATGCATGGAGAAGTCATTTCGAATGACTGGTCCTCAGTGTTGTGAGAACGATGACTGGTTAAAATTTTTGGTGGTTTCTTGTTCAGTCCATAGGCCTACAGCATGTGGCAAACCGGTGAGCATGTGGCTCTATTAGTATAGGAGATACCTGAAAACATATCACACTTTTCATCATAGTGCTTTTACCAATGCATAAAATGCATGGAGAAGTCATTTCGAATGACTGGTCCTCAGTGTTGTGAGAACGATGACTGGTTAACATTTTTGGTGGTTTCTTGTTCAGTCCATAGGCCTACAGCATGTGGCAAACCGGTGAGCATGTGGCTCTATTAGTATAGGAGATACCTGAAAACATATCACACTTTTCATCATAGTGCTTTTACCAATGCATAAAATGCATGGAGAAGTCATTTCGAATGACTGGTCCTCAGTGTTGTGAGAACGATGACTGGTTAAAATTTTTGGTGGTTTCTTGTTCAGTCCATAGGCCTACAGCATGTGGCAAACCGGTGAGCATGTGGCTCTATTAGTATAGGAGATACCTGAAAACATATCACACTTTTCATCATAGTGCTTTTACCAATGCATAAAATGCATGGAGAAGTCATTTCGAATGACTGGTCCCCAGTGTTGTGAGAACGATGACTGGTTAAAATTTTTGGTGGTTTCTTGTTCAGTCCATAGGCCTACAGCATGTGGCAAACCGGTGAGCATGTGGCTCTATTAGTATAGGAGATACCTGAAAACATATCAGACTTTTCATCATAGTGCTTTTACCAATGCATAAAATGCATGGAGAAGTCATTTCGAATGACTGGTCCTCAGTGTTGTGAGAACGATGACTGGTTAAAATTTTTGGTGGTTTCTTGTTCAGTCCATAGGCCTACAGCATGTGGCAAACCGGTGAGCATGTGGCTCTATTAGTATAGGAGATACCTGAAAACATATCACACTTTTCATCATAGTGCTTTTACCAATGCATAAAATGCATGGAGAAGTCATTTCGAATGACTGGTCCTCAGTGTTGTGAGAACGATGACTGGTTAACATTTTTGGTGGTTTCTTGTTCAGTCCATAGGCCTACAGCATGTGGCAAACCGGTGAGCATGTGGCTCTATTAGTATAGGAGATACCTGAAAACATATCACACTTTTCATCACAGTGCTTTTGCCAATGCATAAAATGCATGGAGAAGTCATTTCGAATGATTGGTCCTCAGTGTTGTGAGAACGATGACTGGTTAAAATTTTTGGTGGTTTCTTGTTTAGTCCATAGGCCTACAGCATGTGGCAAACCGGTGAGCATGTGGCTCTATTAGTATAGGAGATACCTGAAAACATATCACACTTTTCATCATAGTGCTTTTACCAATGCATAAAATGCATGGAGAAGTCATTTCGAATGACTGGTCCTCAGTGTTGTGAGAACGATGACTGGTTAAAATTTTTGGTGGTTTCTTGTTCAGTCCATAGGCCTACAGCATGTGGCAAACCGGTGAGCATGTGGCTCTATTAGTATAGGAGATACCTGAAAACATATCACACTTTTCATCATAGTGCTTTTACCAATGCATAAAATGCATGGAGAAGTCATTTCGAATGACTGGTCCTCAGTGTTGTGAGAACGATGACTGGTTAACATTTTTTGATGGTTTCTTGTTCAGTCCATAGGCCTACAGCATGTGGCAAACCGGTGAGCATGTGGCTCTATTAGTATAGGAGATACCTGAAAACATATCACACTTTTCATCATAGTGCTTTTACCAATGCATAAAATGCATGGAGAAGTCATTTCGAATGACTGGTCCTCAGTGTTGTGAGAACGATGACTGGTTAAAATTTTTGGTGGTTTCTTGTTCAGTCCATAGGCCTACAGCATGTGGCAAACCGGTGAGCATGTGGCTCTATTAGTATAGGAGATACCTGAAAACATATCACACTTTTCATCATAGTGCTTTTACCAATGCATAAAATGCATGGAGAAGTCATTTCGAATGACTGGTCCCCAGTGTTGTGAGAACGATGACTGGTTAAAATTTTTGGTGGTTTCTTGTTCAGTCCATAGGCCTACAGCATGTGGCAAACCGGTGAGCATGTGGCTCTATTAGTATAGGAGATACCTGAAAACATATCAGACTTTTCATCATAGTGCTTTTACCAATGCATAAAATGCATGGAGAAGTCATTTCGAATGACTGGTCCTCAGTGTTGTGAGAACGATGACTGGTTAAAATTTTTGGTGGTTTCTTGTTCAGTCCATAGGCCTACAGCATGTGGCAAACCGGTGAGCATGTGGCTCTATTAGTATAGGAGATACCTGAAAACATATCACACTTTTCATCATAGTGCTTTTACCAATGCATAAAATGCATGGAGAAGTCATTTCGAATGACTGGTCCTCAGTGTTGTGAGAACGATGACTGGTTAACATTTTTGGTGGTTTCTTGTTCAGTCCATAGGCCTACAGCATGTGGCAAACCGGTGAGCATGTGGCTCTATTAGTATAGGAGATACCTGAAAACATATCACACTTTTCATCACAGTGCTTTTACCAATGCATAAAATGCATGGAGAAGTCATTTCGAATGACTGGTCCTCAGTGTTGTGAGAACGATGACTGGTTAAAATTTTTGGTGGTTTCTTGTTCAGTCCATAGGCCTACAGCATGTGGCAAACCGGTGAGCATGTGGCTCTATTCGTATAGGAGATACCTGAAAACATATCACACGTTTCATCATAGTGCTTTTACCAATGCATAAAATGCATGGAGAAGTTATTTCGAATGACTGGTCCTCAGTGTTGTGAGAACGATGACTGGTTAAAATTTTTGGTGGTTTCTTGTTCAGTCCATAGGCCTACAGCATGTGGCAAACCGGTGAGCATGTGGCTCTATTAGTATAGGAGATACCTGAAAACATATCACACTTTTCATCATAGTGCTTTTACCAATGCATAAAATGCGTGGAGAAGTCATTTCGAATGACTGGTCCTCAGTGTTGTGAGAACGATGACTGGTTAATTTTTTGGTGGTTTCTTGTTCAGTCCATAGGCCTACAGCATGTGGCAAACCGGTGAGCATGTGGCTCTATTAGTATAGGAGATACCTGAAAACATATCACACTTTTCATCATAGTGCTTTTACCAATGCATAAAATGCATGGAGAAGTCATTTCGAATGACTGGTCCTCAGTGTTGTGAGAACGATGACTGGTTAAAATTTTTGGTGGTTTCTTGTTCAGTCCATAGGCCTACAGCATGGGGCAAACCGGTGAGCATGTGGCTCTATTAGTATAGGAGATACCTGAAAACATATCACACTTTTCATCATAGTGCTTTTACCAATGCATAAAATGCATGGAGAAGTCATTTCGAATGACTGGTCCTCAGTGTTGTGAGAACGATGACTGGTTAACATTTTTGGTGGTTTCTTGTTCAGTCCATAGGCCTACAGCATGTGGCAAACCGGTGAGCATGTGGCTCTATTAGTATAGGAGATACCTGAAAACATATCACACTTTTCATCATAGTGCTTTTACCAATGCATAAAATGCATGGAGAAGTCATTTCAAATGACTGGTCCTCAGTGTTGTGAGAACGATGACTGGTTAAAATTTTTGGTGGTTTCTTGTTCAGTCCATAGGCCTACAGCATGTGGCAAACCGGTGAGCATGTGGCTCTATTAGTATAGGAGATACCTGAAAACATATCACACGTTTCATCATAGTGCTTTTACCAATGCATAAAATGCATGGAGAAGTCATTTCGAATGACTGGTCCTCAGTGTTGTGAGAACGATGACTGGTTAAAATTTTTGGTGGTTTCTTGTTCAGTCCATAGGCCTACAGCATGTGGCAAACCGGTGAGCATGTGGCTCTATTAGTATAGGAGATACCTGAAAACATATCACACTTTTCATCATAGTGCTTTTACCAATGCATAAAATGCATGGAGAAGTCATTTCGAATGACTGGTCCTCAGTGTTGTGAGAACGATGACTGGTTAAAATTTTTGGTGGTTTCTTGTTCAGTCCATAGGCTTACAGCATGTGGCAAACCGATGAGCAATGTGGCTCTATTAGTATAGGAGATACCTGAAAACATATCACACTTTTCATCATAGTGCTTTTACCAATGCATAAAATGCATGGAGAAGTCATTTCGAATGACTGGTCCTCAGTGTTGTGAGAACGATGACTGGTTAAAATTTTTGGTGGTTTCTTGTTCAGTCCATAGGCCTACAGCATGTGGCAAACCGGTGAGCATGTGGCTCTATTAGTATAGGAGATACCTGAAAACATATCACACTTTTCATCATAGTGCTTTTACCAATGCATAAAATGCATGGAGAAGTCATTTCGAATGACTGGTCCCCAGTGTTGTGAGAACGATGACTGGTTAAAATTTTTGGTGGTTTCTTGTTCAGTCCATAGGCCTACAGCATGTGGCAAACCGGTGAGCATGTGGCTCTATTAGTATAGGAGATACCTGAAAACATATCACACTTTTCATCATAGTGCTTTTACCAATGCATAAAATGCATGGAGAAGTCATTTCGAATGACTGGTCCTCAGTGTTGTGAGAACAATGACTGGCTAAAATTTTTGGTGGTTTCTTGTTCAGTCCATAGGCCTACAGCATGTGGCAAACCGGTGAGCATGTGGCTCTATTAGTATAGGAGATACCTGAAAACATATCACACTTTTCATCATAGTGCTTTTACCAATGCATAAAATGCATGGAGAAGTCATTTCGAATGACTGGTCCTCAGTGTTGTGAGAACGATGACTGGTTAAATTTTTGGTGGTTTCTTGTTCAGTCCATAGGCCTACAGCATGTGGCAAACCGGTGAGCATGTGACTCTATTAGTATAGTAGATACCTGAAAACATATCACACTTTTCATCATAGTGCTTTTACCAATGCATAAAATGCATGGAGAAGTCATTTCGAATGACTGGTCCTCAGTGTTGTGAGAACGATGACTGGTTAAAATTTTTGGTGGTGTCTTGTTCAGTCCATAGGCCTACAGCATGTGGCAAACCGGTGAGCATGTGGCTCTATTAGTATAGGAGATACCTGAAAACATATCACACTTTTCATCATAGTGCTTTTACCAATGCATAAAATGCATGGAGAAGTCATTTCGAATGACTGGTCCTCAGTGTTGTGAGAACGATGACTGGTTAAAATTTTTGGTGGTTTCTTGTTCAGTCCATAGGCCTACAGCATGTGGCAAACCGGTGAGCATGTGGCTCTATTAGTATAGGAGATACCTGAAAACATATCACACTTTTCATCATAGTGCTTTTACCAATGCATAAAATGCATGGAGAAGTCATTTCGAATGACTGGTCCTCAGTGTTGTGAGAACGATGACTGGTTAACATTTTTGGTGGTTTCTTGTTCAGTCCATAGGCCTACAGCATGTGGCAAACCGGTGAGCATGTGGCTCTATTAGTATAGGAGATACCTGGAAACATATCACACTTTTCATCACAGTGCTTTTACTAATGCATAAAATGCATGGAGAAGTCATTTCGAATGACTGGTCCTCAGTGTTGTGAGAACGATGACTGGTTAAAATTTTTGGTGGTTTCTTGTTCAGTCCATAGGCCTACAGCATGTGGCAAACCGGTGAGCATGTGGCTCTATTAGTATAGGAGATACCTGAAAACATATCACACTTTTCATCATAGTGCTTTTACCAATGCATAAAATGCATGGAGAAGTCATTTCGAATGACTGGTCCACAGTGTTGTGAGAACGATGACTGGTTAAAATTTTTGGTGGTTTCTTGTTCAGTCCATAGGCCTACAGCATGTGGCAAACCGGTGAGCATGTGGCTCTATTAGTATAGGAGATACCTGAAAACATATCACACTTTTCATCATAGTGCTTTTACCAATGCATAAAATGCATGGAGAAGTCATTTCGAATGACTGGTCCTCAGTGTTGTGAGAACGATGACTGGTTAACATTTTTGGTGGTTTCTTGTTCAGTCCATAGGCCTACAGCATGTGGCAAACCGGTGAGCATGTGGCTCTATTAGTATAGGAGATACCTGAAAACATATCACACTTTTCATCATAGTGCTTTTACCAATGCATAAAATGCATGGAGAAGTCATTTCGAATGACTGGTCCTCAGTGTTGTGAGAACGATGACTGGTTAAAATTTTTGGTGGTTTCTTGTTCAGTCCATAGGCCTACAGCATGTGGCAAACCGGTGAGCATGTGGCTCTATTAGTATAGGAGATACCTGAAAACATATCACACTTTTCATCATAGTGCTTTTACCAATGCATAAAATGCATGGAGAAGTCATTTCGAATGACTGGTCCTCAGTGTTGTGAGAACGATGACTGGTTAACATTTTTGGTGGTTTCTTGTTCAGTCCATAGGCCTACAGCATGTGGCAAACCGGTGAGCATGTGGCTCTATTAGTATAGGAGATACCTGGAAACATATCACACTTTTCATCACAGTGCTTTTACTAATGCATAAAATGCATGGAGAAGTCATTTCGAATGACTGGTCCTCAGTGTTGTGAGAACGATGACTGGTTAAAATTTTTGGTGGTTTCTTGTTCAGTCCATAGGCCTACAGCATGTGGCAAACCGGTGAGCATGTGGCTCTATTAGTATAGGAGATACCTGAAAACATATCACACTTTTCATCATAGTGCTTTTACCAATGCATAAAATGCATGGAGAAGTCATTTCGAATGACTGGTCCACAGTGTTGTGAGAACGATGACTGGTTAAAATTTTTGGTGGTTTCTTGTTCAGTCCATAGGCCTACAGCATGTGGCAAACCGGTGAGCATGTGGCTCTATTAGTATAGGAGATACCTGAAAACATATCACACTTTTCATCATAGTGCTTTTACCAATGCATAAAATGCATGGAGAAGTCATTTCGAATGACTGGTCCTCAGTGTTGTGAGAACGATGACTGGTTAACATTTTTGGTGGTTTCTTGTTCAGTCCATAGGCCTACAGCATGTGGCAAACCGGTCAGCATGTGGCTCTATTAGTATAGGAGATACCTGAAAACATACCACAATTTTCATCACAGTGCTTTTACCAATGCATAAAATGCATGGAGAAGTCATTTCGAATGACTGGTCCTCAGTGTTGTGAGAACGATGACTGGTTAAAATTTTTGGTGGTTTCTTGTTCAGTCCATAGGCCTACAGCATGTGGCAAACCGGTGAGCATGTGGCTCTATTAGTATAGGAGATACCTGAAAACATATCACACTTTTCATCATAGTGCTTTTACCAATGCATAAAATGCATGGAGAAGTCATTTCGAATGACTGGTCCTCAGTGTTGTGAGAACGATGACTGGTTAAAATTTTTGGTGGTTTCTTGTTCAGTCCATAGGCCTACAGCATGTGGCAAACCGTTGAGCATGTGGCTCTATTAGTATAGAAGATACCTGAAAACATATCACACTTTTCATCATAGTGCTTTTACCAATGCATAAAATGCATGGAGAAGTCATTTCGAATGACTGGTCCTCAGTGTTGTGAGAACGATGACTGGTTAAAATTTTTGGTGGTTTCTTGTTCAGTCCATAGGCCTACAGCATGTGGCAAACCGGTGAGCATGTGGCTCTATTAGTATAGGAGATACCTGAAAACATATCACACGTTTCATCATAGTGCTTTTACCAATGCATAAAATGCATGGAGAAGTCATTTCGAATGACTGGTCCTCAGTGTTGTGAGAACGATGACTGGTTAAAAATTATGGTGGTTTCTTGTTCAGTCCATAGGCCTACAGCATGTGGCAAACCGGTGAGCATGTGGCTCTATTAGTATAGGAGATACCTGAAAACATATCACACTTTTCATCATAGTGCTTTTACCAATGCATAAAATGCATGGAGAAGTCATTTCGAATGACTGGTCCTCAGTGTTGTGAGAACGATGACTGGTTAAAATTTTTGGTGGTTTCTTGTTCAGTCCATAGGCCTACATCATGTGGCAAACCGGTGAGCATGTGGCTCTATTAGTATAGGAGATACCTGAAAACATATCACACTTTTCATCATAGTGCTTTTACCAATGCATAAAATGCATGGAGAAGTCATTTCGAATGACTGGTCCTCAGTGTTGTGAGAACGATGACTGGTTAAAATTTTTGGTGGTTTCTTGTTCAGTCCATAGGCCTACAGCATGTGGCAAACCGGTGAGCATGTGGCTCTATTAGTATAGGAGATACCTGAAAACATATCACACGTTTCATCATAGTGCTTTTACCAATGCATAAAATGCATGGAGAAGTCATTTCGAATGACTGGTCCTCAGTGTTGTGAGAACGATGACTGGTTAAAATTTTTGGTGGTTTCTTGTTCAGTCCATAGGCCTACAGCATGTGGCAAACCGGTGAGCATGTGGCTCTATTAGTATAGGAGATACCTGAAAACATATCACACTTTTCATCATAGTGCTTTTACCAATGCATAAAATGCATGGAGAAGTCATTTCGAATGACTGGTCCTCAGTGTTGTGAGAACGATGACTGGTTAAAATTTTTGGTGGTTTCTTGTTCAGTCCATAGGCCTACAGCATGTGGCAAACTGGTGAGCAATGTGGCTCTATTAGTATAGGAGATACCTGAAAACATATCACACTTTTCATCATAGTGCTTTTACCAATGCATAAAATGCATGGAGAAGTCATTTCGAATGACTGGTCCTCAGTGTTGTGAGAACGATGACTGGTTAAAATTTTTGGTGGTTTCTTGTTCAGTCCATAGGCCTACAGCATGTGGCAAACCGGTGAGCATGTGGCTCTATTAGTATAGGAGATACCTGAAAACATATCACACTTTTCATCATAGTGCTTTTACCAATGCATAAAATGCATGGAGAAGTCATTTCGAATGACTGGTCCCCAGTGTTGTGAGAACGATGACTGGTTAAAATTTTTGGTGGTTTCTTGTTCAGTCCATAGGCCTACAGCATGTGGCAAACCGGTGAGCATGTGGCTCTATTAGTATAGGAGATACCTGAAAACATATCACACTTTTCATCATAGTGCTTTTACCAATGCATAAAATGCATGGAGAAGTCATTTCGAATGACTGGTCCTCAGTGTTGTGAGAACAATGACTGGTTAAAATTTTTGGTGGTTTCTTGTTCAGTCCATAGGCCTACAGCATGTGGCAAACCGGTGAGCATGTGGCTCTATTAGTATAGGAGATACCTGAAAACATATCACACTTTTCATCATAGTGCTTTTACCAATGCATAAAATGCATGGAGAAGTCATTTCGAATGACTGGTCCTCAGTGTTGTGAGAACGATGACTGGTTAACATTTTTGGTGGTTTCTTGTTCAGTCCATAGGCCTACAGCATGTGGCAAACCGGTGAGCATGTGGCTCTATTAGTATAGGAGATACCTGAAAACATATCACACTTTTCATCACAGTGCTTTTACCAATGCATAAAATGCATGGAGAAGTCATTTCGAATGACTGGTCCTCAGTGTTGTGAGAACGATGACTGGTTAAAATTTTTGGTGGTTTCTTGTTCAGTCCATAGGCCTACAGCATGTGGCAAACCGGTGAGCATGTGGCTCTATTCGTATAGGAGATACCTGAAAACATATCACACGTTTCATCATAGTGCTTTTACCAATGCATAAAATGCATGGAGAAGTTATTTCGAATGACTGGTCCTCAGTGTTGTGAGAACGATGACTGGTTAAAATTTTTGGTGGTTTCTTGTTCAGTCCATAGGCCTACAGCATGTGGCAAACCGGTGAGCATGTGGCTCTATTAGTATAGGAGATACCTGAAAACATATCACACTTTTCATCATAGTGCTTTTACCAATGCATAAAATGCATGGAGAAGTCATTTCGAATGACTGGTCCTCAGTGTTGTGAGAACGATGACTGGTTAAATTTTTGGTGGTTTCTTGTTCAGTCCATAGGCCTACAGCATGTGGCAAACCGGTGAGCATGTGGCTCTATTAGTATAGGAGATACCTGAAAACATATCACACTTTTCATCATAGTGCTTTTACCAATGCATAAAATGCATGGAGAAGTCATTTCGAATGACTGGTCCTCAGTGTTGTGAGAACGATGACTGGTTAAAATTTTTGGTGGTTTCTTGTTCAGTCCATAGGCCTACAGCATGTGGCAAACCGGTGAGCATGTGGCTCTATTAGTATAGGAGATACCTGAAAACATATCACACTTTTCATCATAGTGCTTTTACCAATGCATAAAATGCATGGAGAAGTCATTTCGAATGACTGGTCCCCAGTGTTGTGAGAACGATGACTGGTTAAAATTTTTGGTGGTTTCTTGTTCAGTCCATAGGCCTACAGCATGTGGCAAACCGGTGAGCATGTGGCTCTATTAGTATAGGAGATACCTGAAAACATATCACACTTTTCATCATAGTGCTTTTACCAATGCATAAAATGCATGGAGAAGTCATTTCGAATGACTGGTCCTCAGTGTTGTGAGAACAATGACTGGTTAAAATTTTTGGTGGTTTCTTGTTCAGTCCATAGGCCTACAGCATGTGGCAAACCGGTGAGCATGTGGCTCTATTTGTATAGGAGATACCTGAAAACATATCACACTTTTCATCATAGTGCTTTTACCAATGCATAAAATGCATGGAGAAGTCATTTCGAATGACTGGTCCTCAGTGTTGTGAGAACGATGACTGGTTAACATTTTTGGTGGTTTCTTGTTCAGTCCATAGGCCTACAGCATGTGGCAAACCGGTGAGCATGTGGCTCTATTAGTATAGGAGATACCTGAAAACATATCACACTTTTCATCACAGTGCTTTTACCAATGCATAAAATGCATGGAGAAGTCATTTCGAATGACTGGTCCTCAGTGTTGTGAGAACGATGACTGGTTAAAATTTTTGGTGGTTTCTTGTTCAGTCCATAGGCCTACAGCATGTGGCAAACCGGTGAGCATGTGGCTCTATTCGTATAGGAGATACCTGAAAACATATCACACGTTTCATTATAGTGCTTTTACCAATGCATAAAATGCATGGAGAAGTTATTTCGAATGACTGGTCCTCAGTGTTGTGAGAACGATGACTGGTTAAAATTTTTGGTGGTTTCTTGTTCAGTCCATAGGCCTACAGCATGTGGCAAACCGGTGAGCATGTGGCTCTATTAGTATAGGAGATACCTGAAAACATATCACACTTTTCATCATAGTGCTTTTACCAATGCATAAAATGCATGGAGAAGTCATTTCGAATGACTGGTCCTCAGTGTTGTGAGAACGATGACTGGTTAAATTTTTGGTGGTTTCTTGTTCAGTCCATAGGCCTACAGCATGTGGCAAACCGGTGAGCATGTGGCTCTATTAGTATAGGAGATACCTGAAAACATATCACACTATTCATCATAGTGCTTTTACCAATGCATAAAATGCATGGAGAAGTCATTTCGAATGACTGGTCCTCAGTGTTGTGAGAACGATGACTGGTTAAAATTTTTGGTGGTTTCTTGTTCAGTCCATAGGCCTACAGCATGTGGCAAACCGGTGAGCATGTGGCTCTATTAGTATAGGAGATACCTGAAAACATATCACACTTTTCATCATAGTGCTTTTACCAATGCATAAAATGCATGGAGAAGTCATTTCGAATGACTGGTCCTCAGTGTTGTGAGAACGATGACTGGTTAACATTTTTGGTGGTTTCTTGTTCAGTCCATAGGCCTACAGCATGTGGCAAACCGGTGAGCATGTGGCTCTATTAGTATAGGAGATACCTGAAAACATATCACACTTTTCATCACACTGCTTTTACTAATGCATAAAATGCATGGAGAAGTCATTTCGAATGACTGGTCCTCAGTGTTGTGAGAACGATGACTGGTTAAAATTTTTGGTGGTTTCTTGTTCAGTCCATAGGCCTACAGCATGTGGCAAACCGGTGAGCATGTGGCTCTATTAGTATAGGAGATACCTGAAAGCATATCACACTTTTCATCATAGTGCTTTTACCAATGCATAAAATGCATGGAGAAGTCATTTCGAATGACTGGTCCACAGTGTTGTGAGAACGATGACTGGTTAAAATTTTTGGTGGTTTCTTGTTCAGTCCATAGGCCTACAGCATGTGGCAAACCGGTGAGCATGTGGCTCTATTAGTATAGGAGATACCTGAAAACATATCACACTTTTCATCATAGTGCTTTTACCAATGCATAAAATGCATGGAGAAGTCATTTCGAATGACTGGTCCTCAGTGTTGTGAGAACGATGACTGGTTAACATTTTTGGTGGTTTCTTGTTCAGTCCATAGGCCTACAGCATGTGGCAAACCGGTCAGCATGTGGCTCTATTAGTATAGGAGATACCTGAAAACATACCACACTTTTCATCACACTGCTTTTACTAATGCATAAAATGCATGGAGAAGTCATTTCGAATGACTGGTCCTCAGTGTTGTGAGAACGATGACTGGTTAACATTTTTGGTGGTTTCTTGTTCAGTCCATAGGCCTACAGCATGTGGCAAACCGGTGAGCATGTGGCTCTATTAGTATAGGAGATACCTGAAAACATATCACACTTTTCATCACAGTGCTTTTACCAATGCATAAAATGCATGGAGAAGTCATTTCGAATGACTGGTCCTCAGTGTTGTGAGAACGATGACTGGTTAAAATTTTTGGTGGTTTCTTGTTCAGTCCATAGGCCTACAGCATGTGGCAAACCGGTGAGCATGTGGCTCTATTCGTATAGGAGATACCTGAAAACATATCACACATTTCATCATAGTGCTTTTACCAATGCATAAAATGCATGGAGAAGTTATTTCGAATGACTGGTCCTCAGTGTTGTGAGAACGATGACTGGTTAAAATTTTTGGTGGTTTCTTGTTCAGTCCATAGGCCTACAGCATGTGGCAAACCGGTGAGCATGTGGCTCTATTAGTATAGGAGATACCTGAAAACATATCACACTTTTCATCATAGTGCTTTTACCAATGCATAAAATGCATGGAGAAGTCATTTCGAATGACTGGTCCTCAGTGTTGTGAGAACGATGACTGGTTAAAATTTTTGGTGGTTTCTTGTTCAGTCCATAGGCCTACAGCATGTGGCAAACCGGTGAGCATGTGGCTCTATTAGTATAGGAGATACCTGAAAACATATCACACTTTTCATCATAGTGCTTTTACCAATGCATAAAATGCATGGAGAAGTCATTTCGAATGACTGGTCCTCAGTGTTGTGAGAACGATGACTGGTTAACATTTTTGGTGGTTTCTTGTTCAGTCCATAGGCCTACAGCATGTGGCAAACCGGTGAGCATGTGGCTCTATTAGTATAGGAGATACCTGAAAACATATCACACTTTTCATCATAGTGCTTTTACCAATGCATAAAATGCATGGAGAAGTCATTTCGAATGACTGGTCCTCAGTGTTGTGAGAACGATGACTGGTTAACATTTTTGGTGGTTTCTTGTTCAGTCCATAGGCCTACAGCATGTGGCAAACCGGTGAGCATGTGGCTCTATTAGTATAGGAGATACCTGAAAACATATCACACTTTTCATCACACTGCTTTTACTAATGCATAAAATGCATGGAGAAGTCATTTCGAATGACTAGTCCTCAGTGTTGTGAGAACGATGACTGGTTAAAATTTTTGGTGGTTTCTTGTTCAGTCCATAGGCCTACAGCATGTGGCAAACCGGTGAGCATGTGGCTCTATTAGTATAGGAGATACCTGAAAACATATCACACTTTTCATCATAGTGCTTTTACCAATGCATAAAATGCATGGAGAAGTCATTTCGAATGACTGGTCCACAGTGTTGTGAGAACGATGACTGGTTAAAATTTTTGGTGGTTTCTTGTTCAGTCCATAGGCCTACAGCATGTGGCAAACCGGTGAGCATGTGGCTCTATTAGTATAGGAGATACCTGAAAACATATCACACTTTTCATCATAGTGCTTTTACCAATGCATAAAATGCATGGAGAAGTCATTTCGAATGACTGGTCCTCAGTGTTGTGAGAACGATGACTGGTTAACATTTTTGGTGGTTTCTTGTTCAGTCCATAGGCCTACAGCATGTGGCAAACCGGTCAGCATGTGGCTCTATTAGTATAGGAGATACCTGAAAACATACCACACTTTTCATCACACTGCTTTTACTAATGCATAAAATGCATGGAGAAGTCATTTCGAATGACTGGTCCTCAGTGTTGTGAGAACGATGACTGGTTAAAATTTTTGGTGGTTTCTTGTTCAGTCCATAGGCCTACAGCATGTGGCAAACCGGTGAGCATGTGGCTCTATTAGTATAGGAGATACCTGAAAACATATCACACTTTTCATCATAGTGCTTTTACCAATGCATAAAATGCATGGAGAAGTCATTTCGAATGACTGGTCCACAGTGTTGTGAGAACGATGACTGGTTAAAATTTTTGGTGGTTTCTTGTTCAGTCCATAGGCCTACAGCATGTGGCAAACCGGTGAGCATGTGGCTCTATTAGTATAGGAGATACCTGAAAACATATCACACTTTTCATCATAGTGCTTTTACCAATGCATAAAATGCATGGAGAAGTCATTTCGAATGACTGGTCCTCAGTGTTGTGAGAACGATGACTGGTTAACATTTTTGGTGGTTTCTTGTTCAGTCCATAGGCCTACAGCATGTGGCAAACCGGTCAGCATGTGGCTCTATTAGTATAGGAGATACCTGAAAACATACCACAATTTTCATCACAGTGCTTTTACCAATGCATAAAATGCATGGAGAAGTCATTTCGAATGACTGGTCCTCAGTGTTGTGAGAACGATGACTGGTTAAAATTTTTGGTGGTTTCTTGTTCAGTCCATAGGCCTACAGCATGTGGCAAACCGGTGAGCATGTGGCTCTATTAGTATAGGAGATACCTGAAAACATATCACACTTTTCATCATAGTGCTTTTACCAATGCATAAAATGCATGGAGAAGTCATTTCGAATGACTGGTCCTCAGTGTTGTGAGAACGATGACTGGTTAAAATTTTTGGTGGTTTCTTGTTCAGTCCATAGGCCTACAGCATGTGGCAAACCGTTGAGCATGTGGCTCTATTAGTATAGGAGATACCTGAAAACATATCACACTTTTCATCATAGTGCTTTTACCAATGCATAAAATGCATGGAGAAGTCATTTCGAATGACTGGTCCTCAGTGTTGTGAGAACGATGACTGGTTAAAATTTTTGGTGGTTTCTTGTTCAGTCCATAGGCCTACAGCATGTGGCAAACCGGTGAGCATGAGGCTCAATTAGTATAGGAGATACCTGAAAACATATCACACGTTTCATCATAGTGCTTTTACCAATGCATAAAATGCATGGAGAAGTCATTTCGAATGACTGGTCCTCAGTGTTGTGAGAACGATGACTGGTTAAAAATTTTGGTGGTTTCTTGTTCAGTCCATAGGCCTACAGCATGTGGCAATCCGGTGAGCATGTGGCTCTATTAGTATAGGAGATACCTGAAAACATATCACACTTTTCATCATAGTGCTTTTACCAATGCATAAAATGCATGGAGAAGTCATTTCGAATGACTGGTCCTCAGTGTTGTGAGAACGATGACTGGTTAAAATTTTTGGTGGTTTCTTGTTCAGTCCATAGGCCTACAGCATGTGGCAAACCGGTGAGCATGTGGCTCTATTAGTATAGGAGATACCTGAAAACATATCACACTTTTCATCATAGTGCTTTTACCAATGCATAAAATGCATGGAGAAGTCATTTCGAATGACTGGTCCTCAGTGTTGTGAGAACGATGACTGGTTAAAATTTTTGGTGGTTTCTTGTTCAGTCCATAGGCCTACAGCATGTGGCAAACCGGTGAGCATGTGGCTCTATTAGTATAGGAGATACCTGAAAACATATCACACGTTTCATCATAGTGCTTTTACCAATGCATAAAATGCATGGAGAAGTCATTTCGAATGACTGGTCCTCAGTGTTGTGAGAACGATGACTGGTTAAAATTTTTGGTGGTTTCTTGTTCAGTCCATAGGCCTACAGCATGTGGCAAACCGGTGAGCATGTGGCTCTATTAGTATAGGAGATACCTGAAAACATATCACACTTTTCATCATAGTGCTTTTACCAATGCATAAAATGCATGGAGAAGTCATTTCGAATGACTGGTCCTCAGTGTTGTGAGAACGATGACTGGTTAAAATTTTTGGTGGTTTCTTGTTCAGTCCATAGGCCTACAGCATGTGGCAAACCGGTGAGCATGTGGCTCTATTAGTATAGGAGATACCTGAAAACATATCACACTTTTCATCATAGTGCTTTTACCAATGCATAAAATGCATGGAGAAGTCATTTCGAATGACTGGTCCTCAGTGTTGTGAGAACGATGACTGGTTAACATTTTTGGTGGTTTCTTGTTCAGTCCATAGGCCTACAGCATGTGGCAAACCGGTGAGCATGTGGCTCTATTAGTATAGGAGATACCTGAAAACATATCACACTTTTCATCACAGTGCTTTTACTAATGCATAAAATGCATGGAGAAGTCATTTCGAATGACTGGTCCTCAGTGTTGTGAGAACGATGACTGGTTAACATTTTTGGTGGTTTCTTGTTCAGTCCATAGGCCTACAGCATGTGGCAAACCGGTGAGCATGTGGCTCTATTAGTATAGGAGATACCTGAAAACATATCACACTTTTCATCATAGTGCTTTTACCAATGCATAAAATGCATGGAGAAGTCATTTCGAATGACTGGTCCACAGTGTTGTGAGAACGATGACTGGTTAAAATTTTTGGTGGTTTCTTGTTCAGTCCATAGGCCTACAGCATGTGGCAAACCGGTGAGCATGTGGCTCTATTAGTATAGGAGATACCTGAAAACATATCACACTTTTCATCATAGTGCTTTTACCAATGCATAAAATGCATGGAGAAGTCATTTCGAATGACTGGTCCTCAGTGTTGTGAGAACGATGACTGGTTAACATTTTTGGTGGTTTCTTGTTCAGTCCATAGGCCTACAGCATGTGGCAAACCGGTCAGCATGTGGCTCTATTAGTATAGGAGATACCTGAAAACATACCACAATTTTCATCACAGTGCTTTTACCAATGCATAAAATGCATGGAGAAGTCATTTCGAATGACTGGTCCTCAGTGTTGTGAGAACGATGACTGGTTAAAATTTTTGGTGGTTTCTTGTTCAGTCCATAGGCCTACAGCATGTGGCAAACCGGTGAGCATGTGGCTCTATTAGTATAGGAGATACCTGAAAACATATCACACGTTTCATCATAGTGCTTTTACCAATGCATAAAATGCATGGAGAAGTCATTTCGAATGACTGGTCCTCAGTGTTGTGAGAACGATGACTGGTTAAAATTTTTGGTGGTTTCTTGTTCAGTCCATAGGCCTACAGCATGTGGCAAACCGTTGAGCATGTGGCTCTATTAGTATAGGAGATACCTGAAAACATATCACACTTTTCATCATAGTGCTTTTACCAATGCATAAAATGCATGGAGAAGTCATTTCGAATGACTGGTCCTCAGTGTTGTGAGAACGATGACTGGTTAAAATTTTTGGTGGTTTCTTGTTCAGTCCATAGGCCTACAGCATGTGGCAAACCGGTGAGCATGTGGCTCTATTAGTATAGGAGATACCTGAAAACATATCACACGTTTCATCATAGTGCTTTTACCAATGCATAAAATGCATGGAGAAGTCATTTCGAATGACTGGTCCTCAGTGTTGTGAGAACGATGACTGGTTAAAAATTTTGGTGGTTTCTTGTTCAGTCCATAGGCCTACAGCATGTGGCAAACCGGTGAGCATGTGGCTCTATTAGTATAGGAGATACCTGAAAACATATCACACTTTTCATCATAGTGCTTTTACCAATGCATAAAATGCATGGAGAAGTCATTTCGAATGACTGGTCCTCAGTGTTGTGAGAACGATGACTGGTTAAAATTTTTGGTGGTTTCTTGTTCAGTCCATAGGCCTACAGCATGTGGCAAACCGGTGAGCATGTGGCTCTATTAGTATAGGAGATACCTGAAAACATATCACACTTTTCATCATAGTGCTTTTACCAATGCATAAAATGCATGGAGAAGTCATTTCGAATGACTGGTCCTCAGTGTTGTGAGAACGATGACTGGTTAAAATTTTTGGTGGTTTCTTGTTCAGTCCATAGGCCTACAGCATGTGGCAAACCGGTGAGCATGTGGCTCTATTAGTATAGGAGATACCTGAAAACATATCACACGTTTCATCATAGTGCTTTTACCAATGCATAAAATGCATGGAGAAGTCATTTCGAATGACTGGTCCTCAGTGTTGTGAGAACGATGACTGGTTAAAATTTTTGGTGGTTTCTTGTTCAGTCCATAGGCCTACAGCATGTGGCAAACCGGTGAGCATGTGGCTCTATTAGTATAGGAGATACCTGAAAACATATCACACTTTTCATCATAGTGCTTTTACCAATGCATAAAATGCATGGAGAAGTCATTTCGAATGACTGGTCCTCAGTGTTGTGAGAACGATGACTGGTTAAAATTTTTGGTGGTTTCTTGTTCAGTCCATAGGCCTACAGCATGTGGCAAACCGGTGAGCATGTGGCTCTATTAGTATAGGAGATACCTGAAAACATATCACACTTTTCATCATAGTGCTTTTACCAATGCATAAAATGCATGGAGAAGTCATTTCGAATGACTGGTCCTCAGTGTTGTGAGAACGATGACTGGTTAAAATTTTTGGTGGTTTCTTGTTCAGTCCATAGGCCTACAGCATGTGGCAAACCGGTGAGCATGTGGCTCTATTAGTATAGGAGATACCTGAAAACATATCACACTTTTCATCATAGTGCTTTTACCAATGCATAAAATGCATGGAGAAGTCATTTTGAATGACTGGTCCTCACTGTTGTGAGAACGATGACTGGTTAAAATTTTTGGTGGTTTCTTGTTCAGTCCATAGGCCTACAGCATGTGGCAAACCGGTGAGCATGTGGCTCTATTAGTATAGGAGATACCTGAAAACATATCACACGTTTCATCATAGTGCTTTTACCAATGCATAAAATGCATGGAGAAGTCATTTCGAATGACTGGTCCTCAGTGTTGTGAGAACGATGACTGGTTAAAAATTTTGGTGGTTTCTTGTTCAGTCCATAGGCCTACAGCATGTGGCAAACCGGTGAGCATGTGGCTCTATTAGTATAGGAGATACCTGAAAACATATCACACTTTTCATCATAGTGCTTTTACCAATGCATAAAATGCATGGAGAAGTCATTTCGAATGACTGGTCCTCAGTGTTGTGAGAACGATGACTGGTTAAAATTTTTGGTGGTTTCTTGTTCAGTCCATAGGCCTACAGCATGTGGCAAACCGGTGAGCATGTGGCTCTATTAGTATAGGAGATACCTGAAAACATATCACACTTTTCATCATAGTGCTTTTACCAATGCATAAAATGCATGGAGAAGTCATTTCGAATGACTGGTCCTCAGTGTTGTGAGAACGATGACTGGTTAAAATTTTTGGTGGTTTCTTGTTCAGTCCATAGGCCTACAGCATGTGGCAAACCGGTGAGCATGTGGCTCTATTAGTATAGGAGATACCTGAAAACATATCACACGTTTCATCATAGTGCTTTTACCAATGCATAAAATGCATGGAGAAGTCATTTCGAATGACTGGTCCTCAGTGTTGTGAGAACGATGACTGGTTAAAATTTTTGGTGGTTTCTTGTTCAGTCCATAGGCCTACAGCATGTGGCAAACCGGTGAGCATGTGGCTCTATTAGTATAGGAGATACCTGAAAACATATCACACTTTTCATCATAGTGCTTTTACCAATGCATAAAATGCATGGAGAAGTCATTTCGAATGACTGGTCCTCAGTGTTGTGAGAACGATGACTGGTTAAAATTTTTGGTGGTTTCTTGTTCAGTCCATAGGCCTACAGCATGTGGCAAACCGGTGAGCATGTGGCTCTATTAGTATAGGAGATACCTGAAAACATATCACACTTTTCATCATAGTGCTTTTACCAATGCATAAAATGCATGGAGAAGTCATTTCGAATGACTGGTCCTCAGTGTTGTGAGAACGATGACTGGTTAAAATTTTTGGTGGTTTCTTGTTCAGTCCATAGGCCTACACCATATGACAAATCGGTGAGCATGTGGCTCTATTAGTATAGGAGATACCTGAAAACATATCACACTTTTCATCATAGTGCTTTTACCAATGCATAAAATGCATGGAGAAGTCATTTCGAATGACTGGTCCTCAGTGTTGTGAGAACGATGACTGGTTAAAATTTTTGGTGGTTTCTTGTTCAGTCCATAGGCCTACAGCATGTGGCAAACCGGTGAGCATGTGGCTCTATTAGTATAGGAGATACCTGAAAACATATCACACTTTTCATCATAGTGCTTTTACCAATGCATAAAATGCATGGAGAAGTCATTTCGAATGACTGGTCCTCAGTGTTGTGAGAACGATGACTGGTTAAAATTTTTGGTGGTTTCTTGTTCAGTCCATAGGCCTACAGCATGTGGCAAACCGGTGAGCATGTGGCTCTATTAGTATAGGAGATACCTGAAAACATATCACACTTTTCATCATAGTGCTTTTACCAATGCATAAAATGCATGGAGAAGTCATTTCGAATGACTGGTCCTCAGTGTTGTGAGAACGATGACTGGTTAAAATTTTTGGTGGTTTCTTGTTCAGTCCATAGGCCTACAGCATGTGGCAAACCGGTGAGCATGTGGCTCTATTAGTATAGGAGATACCTGAAAACATATCACACGTTTCATCATAGTGCTTTTACCAATGCATAAAATGCATGGAGAAGTCATTTCGAATGACTGGTCCTCAGTGTTGTGAGAACGATGACTGGTTAAAATTTTTGGTGGTTTCTTGTTCAGTCCATAGGCCTACAGCATGTGGCAAACCGGTGAGCATGTGGCTCTATTAGTATAGGAGATACCTGAAAACATATCACACTTTTCATCATAGTGCTTTTACCAATGCATAAAATGCATGGAGAAGTCATTTCGAATGACTGGTCCTCAGTGTTGTGAGAACGATGACTGGTTAAAATTTTTGGTGGTTTCTTGTTCAGTCCATAGGCCTACAGCATGTGGCAAACCGGTGAGCATGTGGCTCTATTAGTATAGGAGATACCTGAAAACATATCACACTTTTCATCATAGTGCTTTTACCAATGCATAAAATGCATGGAGAAGTCATTTCGAATGACTGGTCCTCAGTGTTGTGAGAACGATGACTGGTTAAAATTTTTGGTGGTTTCTTGTTCAGTCCATAGGCCTACACCATATGACAAACCGGTGAGCATGTGGCTCTATTAGTATAGGAGATACCTGAAAACATATCACACTTTTCATCATAGTGCTTTTACCAATGCATAAAATGCATGGAGAAGTCATTTCGAATGACTGGTCCTCAGTGTTGTGAGAACGATGACTGGTTAAAATTTTTGGTGGTTTCTTGTTCAGTCCATAGGCCTACAGCATGTGGCAAACCGGTGAGCATGTGGCTCTATTAGTATAGGAGATACCTGAAAACATATCACACTTTTCATCATAGTGCTTTTACCAATGCATAAAATGCATGGAGAAGTCATTTCGAATGACTGGTCCTCAGTGTTGTGAGAACGATGACTGGTTAAAATTTTTGGTGGTTTCTTGTTCAGTCCATAGGCCTACAGCATGTGGCAAACCGGTGAGCATGTGGCTCTATTAGTATAGGAGATACCTGAAAACATATCACACTTTTCATCATAGTGCTTTTACCAATGCATAAAATGCATGGAGAAGTCATTTCGAATGACTGGTCCTCAGTGTTGTGAGAACGATGACTGGTTAAAATTTTTGGTGGTTTCTTGTTCAGTCCATAGGCCTACAGCATGTGGCAAACCGGTGAGCATGTGGCTCTATTAGTATAGGAGATACCTGAAAACATATCACACTTTTCATCATAGTGCTTTTACCAATGCATAAAATGCATGGAGAAGTCATTTCGAATGACTGGTCCTCAGTGTCGTCAGAACGATGACTGGTTAAAATTTTTGGTGGTTTCTTGTTCAGTCCATAGGCCTACAGCATGTGGCAAACCGGTGAGCATGTGGCTCTATTAGTATAGGAGATACCTGAAAACATATCACACTTTTCATCATAGTGCTTTTACCAATGCATAAAATGCATGGAGAAGTCATTTCAAATGACTGGTCCTCAGTGTTGTGAGAACGATGACTGGTTAAAATTTTTGGTGGTTTCTTGTTCAGTCCATAGGCCTACAGCATGTGGCAAACCGGTGAGCATGTGGCTCTATTAGTATAGGAGATACCTGAAAACATATCACACTTTTCATCATAGTGCTTTTACCAATGCATAAAATGCATGGAGAAGTCATTTCGAATGACTGGTCCTCAGTGTCGTCAGAACGATGACTGGTTAAAATTTTTGGTGGTTTCTTGTTCAGTCCATAGGCCTACAGCATGTGGCAAACCGGTGAGCATGTGGCTCTATTAGTATAGGAGATACCTGAAAACATATCACACTTTTCATCATAGTGCTTTTACCAATGCATAAAATGCATGGAGAAGTCATTTCAAATGACTGGTCCTCAGTGTTGTGAGAACGATGACTGGTTAAAATTTTTGGTGGTTTCTTGTTCAGTCCATAGGCCTACAGCATGTGGAAAACCGGTGAGCATGTGGCTCTATTAGTATAGGAGATACCTGAAAACATATCACACTTTTCATCATAGTGCTTTTACCAATGCATAAAATGCATGGAGAAGTCATTTCGAATGACTGGTCCTCAGTGTTGTGAGAACGATGACTGGTTAAAATTTTTGGTGGTTTCTTGTTCAGTCCATAGGCCTACAGCATGTGGCAAACCGGTGAGCATGTGGCTCTTTTAGTATAGGAGATACCTGAAAACATATCACACTTTTCATCATAGTGCTTTTACCAATGCATAAAATGCATGGAGAAGTCATTTCGAATGACTGGTCCTCAGTGTTGTGAGAACGATGACTGGTTAAAATTTTTGGTGGTTTCTTGTTCAGTCCACAGGCCTACAGCATGTGGCAAACCGGTGAGCATGTGGCTCTATTAGTATAGGAGATACCTGAAAACATATCACACTTTTCATCATAGTGCTTTTACCAATGCATAAAATGCATGGAGAAGTCATTTCGAATGACTGGTCCTCAGTGTTGTGAGAACGATGACTGGTTAAAATTTTTGGTGGTTTCTTGTTCAGTCCATAGGCCTACAGCATGTGGCAAACCGGTGAGCATGTGGCTCTATTAGTATAGGAGATACCTGAAAACATATCACACTTTTCATCATAGTGCTTTTACCAATGCATAAAATGCATGGAGAAGTCATTTCGAATGACTGGTCCTCAGTGTTGTGAGAACGATGACTGGTTAAAATTTTTGGTGGTTTCTTGTTCAGTCCATAGGCCTACAGCATGTGGCAAACCGGTGAGCATGTGGCTCTTTTAGTATAGGAGATACCTGAAAACATATCACACTTTTCATCATAGTGCTTTTACCAATGCATAAAATGCATGGAGAAGTCATTTCGAATGACTGGTCCTCAGTGTTGTGAGAACGATGACTGGTTAAAATTTTTGGTGGTTTCTTGTTCAGTCCATAGGCCTACAGCATGTGGCAAACCGGTGAGCATGTGGCTCTATTAGTATAGGAGATACCTGAAAACATATCACACTTTTCATCATAGTGCTTTTACCAATGCATAAAATGCATGGAGAAGTCATTTCGAATGACTGGTCCTCAGTGTTGTGAGAACGATGACTGGTTAAAATTTTTGGTGGTTTCTTGTTCAGTCCATAGGCCTACAGCATGTGGCAAACCGGTGAGCATGTGGCTCTATTAGTATAGGAGATACCTGAAAACATATCACACTTTTCATCATAGTGCTTTTACCAATTCATAAAATGCATGGAGAAGTCATTTCGAATGACTGGTCCTCAGTGTTGTGAGAACGATGACTGGTTAAAATTTTTGGTGGTTTCTTGTTCAGTCCATAGGCCTACAGCATGTGGCAAACCGGTGAGCATGTGGCTCTATTAGTATAGGAGATACCTGAAAACATATCACACTTTTCATCATAGTGCTTTTACCAATGCATAAAATGCATGGAGAAGTCATTTCGAATGACTGGTCCTCAGTGTTGTGAGAACGATGACTGGTTAACATTTTTGGTGGTTTCTTGTTCAGTCCATAGGCCTACAGCATGTGTCAAACCGGTGAGCATGTGGCTCTATTAGTATAGGAGATACCTGAAAACATATCACACTTTTCATCATAGTGCTTTTACCAATGCATAAAATGCATGGAGAAGTCATTTCGAATGACTGGTCCTCAGTGTTGTGAGAACGATGACTGGTTAAAATTTTTGGTGGTTTCTTGTTCAGTCCATAGGCCTACAGCATGTGGCAAACCGGTGAGCATGTGGCTCTATTAGTATAGGAGATACCTGAAAACATATCACACTTTTCATCATAGTGCTTTTACCAATGCATAAAATGCATGGAGAAGTCATTTCGAATGACTGGTCCTCAGTGTTGTGAGAACGATGACTGGTTAAAATTTTTGGTGGTTTCTTGTTCAGTCCATAGGCCTACAGCATGTGGCAAACCGGTGAGCATGTGGCTCTATTAGTATAGGAGATACCTGAAAACATATCACACTTTTCATCATAGTGCTTTTACCAATGCATAAAATGCATGGAGAAGTCATTTCGAATGACTGGTCCTCAGTGTTGTGAGAACGATGACTGGTTAACATTTTTGGTGGTTTCTTGTTCAGTCCATAGGCCTACAGCATGTGGCAAACCGGTGAGCATGTGGCTCTATTAGTATAGGAGATACCTGAAAACATATCACACTTTTCATCATAGTGCTTTTACCAATGCATAAAATGCATGGAGAAGTCATTTCGAATGACTGGTCCTCAGTGTTGTGAGAACGATGACTGGTTAAAATTTTTGATGGTTTCTTGTTCAGTCCATAGGCCTACAGCATGTGGCAAACCGGTGAGCATGTGGCTCTATTAGTATAGGAGATACCTGAAAACATATCACACTTTTCATCATAGTGCTTTTACCAATGCATAAAATGCATGGAGAAGTCATTTCGAATGACTGGTCCTCAGTGTTGTGAGAACGATGACTGGTTAACATTTTTGGTGGTTTCTTGTTCAGTCCATAGGCCTACAGCATGTGGCAAACCGGTGAGCATGTGGCTCTATTAGTATAGGAGATACCTGAAAACATATCACACTTTTCATCACAGTGCTTTTACCAATGCATAAAATGCATGGAGAAGTCATTTCGAATGACTGGTCCTCAGTGTTGTGAGAACGATGACTGGTTAAAATTTTTGGTGGTTTCTTGTTCAGTCCATAGGCCTACAGCATGTGGCAAACCGGTGAGCATGTGGCTCTATTCGTATAGGAGATACCTGAAAACATATCACACGTTTCATCATAGTGCTTTTACCAATGCATAAAATGCATGGAGAAGTTATTTCGAATGACTGGTCCTCAGTGTTGTGAGAACGATGACTGGTTAAAATTTTTGGTGGTTTCTTGTTCAGTCCATAGGCCTACAGCATGTGGCAAACCGGTGAGCATGTGGCTCTATTAGTATAGGAGATACCTGAAAACATATCACACTTTTCATCATAGTGCTTTTACCAATGCATAAAATGCATGGAGAAGTCATTTCGAATGACTGGTCCTCAGTGTTGTGAGAACGATGACTGGTTAAATTTTTGGTGGTTTCTTGTTCAGTCCATAGGCCTACAGCATGTGGCAAACCGGTGAGCATGTGGCTCTATTAGTATAGGAGATACCTGAAAACATATCACACTTTTCATCATAGTGCTTTTACCAATGCATAAAATGCATGGAGAAGTCATTTCGAATGACTGGTCCTCAGTGTTGTGAGAACAATGACTGGTTAAAATTTTTGGTGGTTTCTTGTTCAGTCCATAGGCCTACAGCATGTGGCAAACCGGTGAGCATGTGGCTCTATTAGTATAGGAGATACCTGAAAACATATCACACTTTTCATCATAGTGCTTTTACCAATGCATAAAATGCATGGAGAAGTCATTTCGAATGACTGGTCCTCAGTGTTGTGAGAACGATGACTGGTTAAAATTTTTGGTGGTTTCTTGTTCAGTCCATAGGCCTACAGCATGTGGCAAACCGGTGAGCATGTGGCTCTTTTAGTATAGGAGATACCTGAAAACATATCACACTTTTCATCATAGTGCTTTTACCAATGCATAAAATGCATGGAGAAGTCATTTCGAATGACTGGTCCTCAGTGTTGTGAGAACGATGACTGGTTAAAATTTTTGGTGGTTTCTTGTTCAGTCCATAGGCCTACAGCATGTGGCAAACCGGTGAGCATGTGGCTCTATTAGTATAGGAGATACCTGAAAACATATCACACTTTTCATCATAGTGCTTTTACCAATGCATAAAATGCATGGAGAAGTCATTTCGAATGACTGGTCCTCAGTGTTGTGAGAACGATGACTGGTTAAAATTTTTGGTGGTTTCTTGTTCAGTCCATAGGCCTACAGCATGTGGCAAACCGGTGAGCATGTGGCTCTATTAGTATAGGAGATACCTGAAAACATATCACACTTTTCATCATAGTGCTTTTACCAATGCATAAAATGCATGGAGAAGTCATTTCGAATGACTGGTCCTCAGTGTTGTGAGAACGATGACTGGTTAACATTTTTGGTGGTTTCTTGTTCAGTCCATAGGCCTACAGCATGTGGCAAACCGGTGAGCATGTGGCTCTATTAGTATAGGAGATACCTGAAAACATATCACACTTTTCATCACAGTGCTTTTACCAATGCATAAAATGCATGGAGAAGTCATTTCGAATGACTGGTCCTCAGTGTTGTGAGAACGATGACTGGTTAAAATTTTTGGTGGTTTCTTGTTCAGTCCATAGGCCTACAGCATGTGGCAAACCGGTGAGCATGTGGCTCTATTCGTATAGGAGATACCTGAAAACATATCACACGTTTCATCATAGTGCTTTTACCAATGCATAAAATGCATGGAGAAGTTATTTCGAATGACTGGTCCTCAGTGTTGTGAGAACGATGACTGGTTAAAATTTTTGGTGGTTTCTTGTTCAGTCCATAGGCCTACAGCATGTGGCAAACCGGTGAGCATGTGGCTCTATTAGTATAGGAGATACCTGAAAACATATCACACTTTTCATCATAGTGCTTTTACCAATGCATAAAATGCATGGAGAAGTCATTTCGAATGACTGGTCCTCAGTGTTGTGAGAACGATGACTGGTTAAATTTTTGGTGGTTTCTTGTTTAGTCCATAGGCCTACAGCATGTGGCAAACCGGTGAGCATGTGGCTCTATTAGTATAGGAGATACCTGAAAACATATCACACTTTTCATCATAGTGCTTTTACCAATGCATAAAATGCATGGAGAAGTCATTTCGAATTACTGGTCCTCAGTGTTGTGAGAACGATGACTGGTTAAAATTTTTGGTGGTTTCTTGTTCAGTCCATAGGCCTACAGCATGTGGCAAACCGGTGAGCATGTGGCTCTATTAGTATAGGAGATACCTGAAAACATATCACACTTTTCATCACAGTGCTTTTACTAATGCATAAAATGCATGGAGAAGTCATTTCGAATGACTGGTCCTCAGTGTTGTGAGAACGATGACTGGTTAAAATTTTTGTTGGTTTCTTGTTCAGTCCATAGGCCTACAGCATGTGGCAAACCGGTGAGCATGTGGCTCTATTCGTATAGGAGATACCTGAAAACATATCACACGTTTCATCATAGTGCTTTTACCAATGCATAAAATGCATGGAGAAGTTATTTCGAATGACTGGTCCTCAGTGTTGTGAGAACGATGACTGGTTAAAATTTTTGGTGGTTTCTTGTTCAGTCCATAGGCCTACAGCATGTGGCAAACCGGTGAGCATGTGGCTCTATTCGTATAGGAGATACCTGAAAACATATCACACGTTTCATCATAGTGCTTTTACCAATGCATAAAATGCATGGAGAAGTTATTTCGAATGACTGGTCCTCAGTGTTGTGAGAACGATGACTGGTTAAAATTTTTGGTGGTTTCTTGTTCAGTCCATAGGCCTACAGCATGTGGCAAACCGGTGAGCATGTGGCTCTATTAGTATAGGAGATACCTGAAAACATATCACACTTTTCATCATAGTGCTTTTACCAATGCATAAAATGCATGGAGAAGTCATTTCGAATGACTGGTCCTCAGTGTTGTGAGAACGATGACTGGTTAAATTTTTGGTGGTTTCTTGTTCAGTCCATAGGCCTACAGCATGTGGCAAACCGGTGAGCATGTGGCTCTATTAGTATAGGAGATACCTGAAAACATATCACACTTTTCATCATAGTGCTTTTACCAATGCATAAAATGCATGGAGAAGTCATTTCGAATTACTGGTCCTCAGTGTTGTGAGAACGATGACTGGTTAAAATTTTTGGTGGTTTCTTGTTCAGTCCATAGGCCTACAGCATGTGGCAAACCGGTGAGCATGTGGCTCTATTAGTATAGGAGATACCTGAAAACATATCACACTTTTCATCACAGTGCTTTTACTAATGCATAAAATGCATGGAGAAGTCATTTCGAATGACTGGTCCTCAGTGTTGTGAGAACGATGACTGGTTAAAATTTTTGTTGGTTTCTTGTTCAGTCCATAGGCCTACAGCATGTGGCAAACCGGTGAGCATGTGGCTCTATTCGTATAGGAGATACCTGAAAACATATCACACGTTTCATCATAGTGCTTTTACCAATGCATAAAATGCATGGAGAAGTTATTTCGAATGACTGGTCCTCAGTGTTGTGAGAACGATGACTGGTTAAAATTTTTGGTGGTTTCTTGTTCAGTCCGTAGGCCTACAGCATGTGGCAAACCGGTGAGCATGTGGCTCTATTAGTATAGGAGATACCTGAAAACATATCACACTTTTCATCATAGTGCTTTTACCAATGCATAAAATGCATGGAGAAGTCATTTTGAATGACTGGTCCTCAGTGTTGTGAGAACGATGACTGGTTAAATTTTTGGTGGTTTCTTGTTCAGTCCATAGGCCTACAGCATGTGGCAAACCGGTGAGCATGTGGCTCTATTAGTATAGGAGATACCTGAAAACATATCACACTTTTCATCATAGTGCTTTTACCAATGCATAAAATGCATGGAGAAGTCATTTCGAATGACTGGTCCTCAGTGTTGTGAGAACGATGACTGGTTAAAATTTTTGGCTGTTTCTTGTTCAGTCCATAGGCCTACAGCATGTGGCAAACCGGTGAGCATGTGGCTCTATTAGTATAGGAGATACCTGAAAACATATCACACTTTTCATCATAGTGCTTTTACCAATGCATAAAATGCATGGAGAAGTCATTTTGAATGACTGGTCCTCAGTGTTGTGAGAACGATGACTGGTTAAATTTTTGGTGGTTTCTTGTTCAGTCCATAGGCCTACAGCATGTGGCAAACCGGTGAGCATGTGGCTCTATTAGTATAGGAGATACCTGAAAACATATCACACTTTTCATCATAGTGCTTTTACCAATGCATAAAATGCATGGAGAAGTCATTTCGAATGACTGGTCCTCAGTGTTGTGAGAACGATGACTGGTTAAAATTTTTGGCGGTTTCTTGTTCAGTCCATAGGCCTACAGCATGTGGCAAACCGGTGAGCATGTGGCTCTATTAGTATAGGAGATACCTGAAAACATATCACACTTTTCATCATAGTGCTTTTACCAATGCATAAAATGCATGGAGAAGTCATTTCGAATGACTGGTCCTCAGTGTTGTGAGAACGATGACTGGTTAAAATTTTTGGTGGTTTCTTGTTCAGTCCATAGGCCTACAGCATGTGGCAAACCGGTGAGCATGTGGCTCTATTAGTATAGGAGATACCTGAAAACATATCACACTTTTCATCATAGTGCTTTTACCAATGCATAAAATGCATGGAGAAGTCATTTCGAATGACTGGTCCTCAGTGTTGTGAGAACGATGACTGGTTAAAATTTTTGGTGGTTTCTTGTTCAGTCCATAGGCCTACAGCATGTGGCAAACCGGTGAGCATGTGGCTCTATTAGTATAGGAGATACCTGAAAACATATCACACTTTTCATCATAGTGCTTTTACCAATGCATAAAATGCATGGAGAAGTCATTTCGAATGACTGGTCCTCAGTGTTGTGAGAACGATGACTGGTTAAAATTTTTGGTGGTTTCTTGTTCAGTCTATAGGCCTACAGCATGTGGCAAACCGGTGAGCATGTGGCTCTATTAGTATAGGAGATACCTGAAAACATATCACACTTTTCATCATAGTGCTTTTACCAATGCATAAAATGCATGGAGAAGTCATTTCGAATGACTGGTTCACAGTGTTGTGAGAACGATGACTGGTTAAAATTTTTGGTGGTTTCTTGTTCAGTCCATAGGCCTACAGCATGTGGCAAACCGGTGAGCATGTGGCTCTATTAGTATAGGAGATACCTGAAAACATATCACACTTTTCATCATAGTGCTTTTACCAATGCATAAAATGCATGGAGAAGTCATTTCGAATGACTGGTCCTCAGTGTTGTGAGAACGATGACTGGTTAACATTTTTGGTGGTTTCTTGTTCAGTCCATAGGCCTACAGCATGTGGCAAACCGGTGAGCATGTGGCTCTATTAGTATAGGAGATACCTGAAAACATATCACACTTTTCATCATAGTGCTTTTACCAATGCATAAAATGCATGGAGAAGTCATTTCGAATGACTGGTCCTCAGTGTTGTGAGAACGATGACTGGTTAAAATTTTTGGTGGTTTCTTGTTCAGTCTATAGGCCTACAGCATGTGGCAAACCGGTGAGCATGTGGCTCTATTAGTATAGGAGATACCTGAAAACATATCACACTTTTCATCATAGTGCTTTTACCAATGCATAAAATGCATGGAGAAGTCATTTCGAATGACTGGTCCTCAGTGTTGTGAGAACAATGACTGGTTAAAATTTTTGGTGGTTTCTTGTTCAGTCTATAGGCCTACAGCATGTGGCAAACCGGTGAGCATGTGGCTCTATTAGTATAGGAGATACCTGAAAACATATCACACTTTTCATCATAGTGCTTTTACCAATGCATAAAATGCATGGAGAAGTCATTTCGAATGACTGGTTCACAGTGTTGTGAGAACGATGACTGGTTAAAATTTTTGGTGGTTTCTTGTTCAGTCCATAGGCCTACAGCATGTGGCAAACCGGTGAGCATGTGGCTCTATTAGTATAGGAGATACCTGAAAACATATCACACTTTTCATCATAGTGCTTTTACCAATGCATAAAATGCATGGAGAAGTCATTTCGAATGACTGGTCCTCAGTGTTGTGAGAACGATGACTGGTTAACATTTTTGGTGGTTTCTTGTTCAGTCCATAGGCCTACAGCATGTGGCAAACCGGTGAGCATGTGGCTCTATTAGTATAGGAGATACCTGAAAACATATCACACTTTTCATCATAGTGCTTTTACCAATGCATAAAATGCATGGAGAAGTCATTTCGAATGACTGGTCCTCAGTGTTGTGAGAACGATGACTGGTTAAAATTTTTGGTGGTTTCTTGTTCAGTCTATAGGCCTACAGCATGTGGCAAACCGGTGAGCATGTGGCTCTATTAGTATAGGAGATACCTGAAAACATATCACACTTTTCATCATAGTGCTTTTACCAATGCATAAAATGCATGGAGAAGTCATTTCGAATGACTGGTCCTCAGTGTTGTGAGAACAATGACTGGTTAAAATTTTTGGTGGTTTCTTGTTCAGTCCGTAGGCCTACAGCATGTGGCAAACCGGTGAGCATGTGGCTCTATTAGTATAGGAGATACCTGAAAACATATCACACTTTTCATCATAGTGCTTTTACCAATGCATAAAATGCATGGAGAAGTCATTTTGAATGACTGGTCCTCAGTGTTGTGAGAACGATGACTGGTTAAATTTTTGGTGGTTTCTTGTTCAGTCCATAGGCCTACAGCATGTGGCAAACCGGTGAGCATGTGGCTCTATTAGTATAGGAGATACCTGAAAACATATCACACTTTTCATCATAGTGCTTTTACCAATGCATAAAATGCATGGAGAAGTCATTTCGAATGACTGGTCCTCAGTGTTGTGAGAACGATGACTGGTTAAAATTTTTGGCGGTTTCTTGTTCAGTCCATAGGCCTACAGCATGTGGCAAACCGGTGAGCATGTGGCTCTATTAGTATAGGAGATACCTGAAAACATATCACACTTTTCATCATAGTGCTTTTACCAATGCATAAAATGCATGGAGAAGTCATTTCGAATGACTGGTCCTCAGTGTTGTGAGAACGATGACTGGTTAAAATTTTTGGTGGTTTCTTGTTCAGTCCATAGGCCTACAGCATGTGGCAAACCGGTGAGCATGTGGCTCTATTAGTATAGGAGATACCTGAAAACATATCACACTTTTCATCATAGTGCTTTTACCAATGCATAAAATGCATGGAGAAGTCATTTTGAATGACTGGTCCTCAGTGTTGTGAGAACGATGACTGGTTAAATTTTTGGTGGTTTCTTGTTCAGTCCATAGGCCTACAGCATGTGGCAAACCGGTGAGCATGTGGCTCTATTAGTATAGGAGATACCTGAAAACATATCACACTTTTCATCATAGTGCTTTTACCAATGCATAAAATGCATGGAGAAGTCATTTCGAATGACTGGTCCTCAGTGTTGTGAGAACGATGACTGGTTAAAATTTTTGGCGGTTTCTTGTTCAGTCTATAGGCCTACAGCATGTGGCAAACCGGTGAGCATGTGGCTCTATTAGTATAGGAGATACCTGAAAACATATCACACTTTTCATCATAGTGCTTTTACCAATGCATAAAATGCATGGAGAAGTCATTTCGAATGACTGGTCCTCAGTGTTGTGAGAACGATGACTGGTTAACATTTTTGGTGGTTTCTTGTTCAGTCCATAGGCCTACAGCATGTGGCAAACCGGTGAGCATGTGGCTCTATTAGTATAGGAGATACCTGAAAACATATCACACTTTTCATCATAGTGCTTTTACCAATGCATAAAATGCATGGAGAAGTCATTTCGAATGACTGGTCCTCAGTGTTGTGAGAACGATGACTGGTTAAAATTTTTGGTGGTTTCTTGTTCAGTCTATAGGCCTACAGCATGTGGCAAACCGGTGAGCATGTGGCTCTATTAGTATAGGAGATACCTGAAAACATATCACACTTTTCATCATAGTGCTTTTACCAATGCATAAAATGCATGGAGAAGTCATTTCGAATGACTGGTCCTCAGTGTTGTGAGAACAATGACTGGTTAAAATTTTTGGTGGTTTCTTGTTCAGTCTATAGGCCTACAGCATGTGGCAAACCGGTGAGCATGTGGCTCTATTAGTATAGGAGATACCTGAAAACATATCACACTTTTCATCATAGTGCTTTTACCAATGCATAAAATGCATGGAGAAGTCATTTCGAATGACTGGTTCACAGTGTTGTGAGAACGATGACTGGTTAAAATTTTTGGTGGTTTCTTGTTCAGTCCATAGGCCTACAGCATGTGGCAAACCGGTGAGCATGTGGCTCTATTAGTATAGGAGATACCTGAAAACATATCACACTTTTCATCATAGTGCTTTTACCAATGCATAAAATGCATGGAGAAGTCATTTCGAATGACTGGTCCTCAGTGTTGTGAGAACGATGACTGGTTAACATTTTTGGTGGTTTCTTGTTCAGTCCATAGGCCTACAGCATGTGGCAAACCGGTGAGCATGTGGCTCTATTAGTATAGGAGATACCTGAAAACATATCACACTTTTCATCATAGTGCTTTTACCAATGCATAAAATGCATGGAGAAGTCATTTCGAATGACTGGTCCTCAGTGTTGTGAGAACGATGACTGGTTAAAATTTTTGGTGGTTTCTTGTTCAGTCTATAGGCCTACAGCATGTGGCAAACCGGTGAGCATGTGGCTCTATTAGTATAGGAGATACCTGAAAACATATCACACTTTTCATCATAGTGCTTTTACCAATGCATAAAATGCATGGAGAAGTCATTTCGAATGACTGGTCCTCAGTGTTGTGAGAACAATGACTGGTTAAAATTTTTGGTGGTTTCTTGTTCAGTCCGTAGGCCTACAGCATGTGGCAAACCGGTGAGCATGTGGCTCTATTAGTATAGGAGATACCTGAAAACATATCACACTTTTGAAAACATATCACACTTTTCATCATAGTGCTTTTACCAATGCATAAAATGCATGGAGAAGTCATTTCGAATGACTGGTCCTCAGTGTTGTGAGAACGATGACTGGTTAAAATTTTTGGTGGTTTCTTGTTCAGTCCATAGGCCTACATCATGTGGCAAACCGGTGAGCATGTGGCTCTATTAGTATAGGAGATACCTGAAAACATATCACACTTTTCATCATAGTGCTTTTACCAATGCATAAAATGCATGGAGAAGTCATTTCGAATGACTGGTCCTCAGTGTTGTGAGAACGATGACTGGTTAAAATTTTTGGTGGTTTCTTGCTCAGTCCATAGGCCTACATCATGTGGCAAACCGGTGAGCATGTGGCTCTATTAGTATAGGAGATACCTGAAAACATATCACACTTTTCATTATAGTGCTTTTACCAATGCATAAAATGCATGGAGAAGTCATTTCGAATGACTGGTCCTCAGTGTTGTGAGAACGATGACTGGTTAAAATTTTTGGTGGTTTCTTGTTCAGTCCATAGGCCTACATCATGTGGCAAACCGTGTGAGCATGTGGCTCTATTAGTATAGGAGATATCTGAAAACATATCACACTTTTCATCATAGTGCTTTTACCAATGCATAAAATGCATGGAGAAGTCATTTCGAATGACTGGTCCTCAGTGTTGTGAGAACGATGACTGGTTAAAATTTTTGGTGGTTTCTTGTTCAGTCCATAGGCCTACATCATGTGGCAAACCGGTGAGCATGTGGCTCTATTAGTATAGGAGATACCTGAAAACATATCACACTTTTCATCATAGTGCTTTTACCAATGCATAAAATGCATGGAGAAGTCATTTCGAATGACTGGTCCTCAGTGTTGTGAGAACGATGACTGGTTAAAATTTTTGGTGGTTTCTTGTTCAGTCCATAGGCCTGACATCATGTGGCAAACCGGTGGAGCATGTGGCTCTATTAGTATAGGAGATACCTGAAAACATATCACACTTTTCATCATAGTACTTTTACCAATGCATAAAATGCATGGAGAAGTCATTTCGAATGACTGGTCCTCAGTGTTGTGAGAACGATGACTGGTTAAAATTTTTGGTGGTTTCTTGTTCAGTCCATAGGCCTACATCATGTGGCAAACCGGTGAGCATGTGGCTCTATTAGTATAGGAGATACCTGAAAACATATCACACTTTTCATCATAGTGCTTTTACCAATGCATAAAATGCATGGAGAAGTCATTTCGAATGACTGGTCCCTCAGTGTTGTGAGAACGATGACTGGGTTAAAATTTTTGGTGGTTTCTTGTTCAGTCCATAGGCCTACATCATGTGGCAAACCGGGTGAGCATGTGGCTCTATTAGTATAGGAGATCCTGAAAACATATCACACTTTTCATCATAGTGCTTTTACCAATGCATAAAATGCATGGAGGAAGTCATTTCGAATGACTGGTCCTCAGTGTTGTGAGAACGATGACTGGTTAAAATTTTTGGTGGTTTCTTGTTCAGTCC